>NC_090265.1:1326415213-1326590213 GCF_040414725.1 Anabrus simplex | reverse complement strand
TACCTGTTAGTGTCCGGACTGATGTGTCACGTGTAGTAATTACTCGGTGCATGGACGTGTACAGAACATGGACACTACTTGATTTATGAGCCGAAACGATGTCATCCTTCTCCGTGACAACGGCAGCCCGTGCAGCAGAGGTTGTACTGAAGCAACTTCAGCGTTGGCGATGGGAAGAACTGGAAGACCCGCCATACTCACCTGACCTGGCTCCGTGCGATTTGGACATCATACGCAAAGTGAAGGAATCTTTGAGCTTGATAGGTCATTGCCATTGCTGTGAAATATGAGACTGCAACATTCACAGATAGTGGGACGACTGGTATCCGACGTCTTTCGCATCGCTGGCAACGTGTTGTGGACAATCTAGGGGTCTACTTCGAGGGTTTACAGTAAAGGTTACAATAGTCTCTCAGAATAAACATTATGTTGCAAGAGGATTTAATGGTTGACAGTTTCCTCGCATTATATCCTACATCCGATACACCTACTCGGCATTATTCATACATCCCACAGTACCTTACGCTCCCCATTCCCACCTGAATCTGTCTGATAGACCCCGCATTCATGCCAATAAAAGTAGGTACGACTTATGACCAAACCCCTGTATTTGACCATAGATTTTGTATATTTTTAGCTGTAGAAAGAAATGACTTATTTTAGATACATATAAAGCCGCGTATCGACTGCACGCGGCAATGTTCGTTGCTTTGCCTCCCGTGGCAAGACGAACACTGCCGCACTCGAACTTGGCGCGTGTCGAGGCAAATCAGAGCGGTCTTTTGTCTACTACTACTACTAATAATAATAAAAACGTTTTCATTCCTCCCCTGAAGGGGGAGGCGGGCCTCCTAGACGGTGACGCCGTCTCTCAGGCCGGGAGATTTGTTACGGTGAGGGAGATGTGCGGAGAAGGTGAGGGGGTGGGTGGCCGTGGCCTATACTACGAGCTGTCCCGGCATTCGCCTTAGTGCAGGAGAATGGAAAACCACGGAATGGGACAGCCAACGGGCGGAGCCAGGCGTGAAGACCGGCACTGTGCCCCAGGCCCGTCTCCCGAATGCAGAGGCGTAGAGCCACGGTAGAGCCGTTGCCAAATTTCCTCTGCTCGGTTGGCCGGTCAGAGTGCAGAGCTGTTGGACCAAAGACAAGCCGTGGCCTCTTAAGGAACGAAACCCAAGGGCCGAAACCCACTCTGCATCCACCGACCGTCTTTTGTCGCGCGACAAAGGGATTTCATTGCGCTGTGTTCGTTCAGTTGAGACGGGTGTTGGGGTGGTTCTACCGCGGCGAAATTGAGAATGAAATGTGTATAGCTATGATTCAGCTGTATAAATGTAAATAGATCTTGTGGAATCATAAAACTGCTAGTCATCACAACATGCGCGAGGATGCCTGGAAGGACATAGGTGAGGAAATGAAAATGCCAGTACAAGAGTTAAAAGAAAATGACAACTTTATTGGCGTCATACAGAAAAGTCCCGGATTAAGTCTCTCATAACTGGTTCTGGTACGTTAATATTTATTAAACTGACTTAGAGTATACCACTCGTGTTATATGCAGTTATGCTAATGCACTAATCCTGTCTTGTTTTTTTTACAGATTCAGGTACTGTTTACGTATCCAAGTGGTTTGCTTTCAAGGAATTCGATTTCATGACCGACCAAAACACTCCCAACGATACTGTGGATACTTTGTGTGATGTACGTATGTTTTTCATTACAAAACGTCTGCACGTGCAGTACTCATAGTATTCGCACAAGAACTGAGGAAGCAGTGCCGATCACCTGCCGCGCTCGACACTGGCATCACAAGCATGGTGTTACGCGTAACACAAACGAAAGAGTTTGCCGCGCTCGAACAGATACGCGCGGCAGCCGCACGCAGTCGATACCCAGCTTAAGATGCATCTCATTAGAATAAAATAAATAAATAAATGCCAGTCAGTAACCTGCAAGAAGTTTTCACTTCATTTTCCCTCTTTGAAGATTGGGAGTTACTAAGATTCTGTTATCAAAAGTTGCAGTTGAGAAACAATGCTCACATTTCCTCACTGCCACTTCTACCACATGTTTGACAGCAGAAGTGGTGCTGACTGCGTCCTTCAGGACTAGTGTCTGGGACTGTGGAGGGTTCGAGATGTGACTGAGGGGTGAAGAAGCTGGGGTAAGGGAATCTGGGGACGTGACACATCGGAGTTCCTTACAGCAGGGGGAGAATGATTAATCCCTCAACCCCAGAAATCTCCGTACAGCCCCCGCAAAGTGATTGTTTCGGTCTCTGTTCCTTTCAGTAAGTAAAACTGCTTGTTAATTGAAACAGGCCTCCCCACTTTTTGAATATCATCACAAATTGTTCTTTCTACCTGAATATTGTAGATTAAAAAAGGAACAAATCAGAATAAAATTTAAAAAATATCGCTTTAATAGTGCTTAGTGGAATAACACACTGGTCATGTCCTTTATGTGGAAAGTGAACAATTGGGACACTTTTGAGTACATGCAACTAACAGGGATCAAAGCCGGTCCTATAGTCGAGGCGTAGTGAGCCGGAGGCCCGGGTTCGATTTCTGACCAAATCAGGAATAATTTTTACCTGGATCTGCGGGCTAATTCGAGGTCCACTCAGCTTTCGTAACAACAATTGGCGAGTCATCTCACTGTGAGATAGCGGCCCCGGTTTAGAAATCTAAATATAACGGCCGAGAGAATGCGTTGCGCTTCGGGTTAAGCAGCGGTCTCTTGGTAGGCCAAGGCACGTCGGGGTATCATGCAATTAGATTTTTAACAACCGAGCTAGTTGGCCGTGTGGTTAGGGGCGTGCAGATATGAGATTCCATTCAGGAGATAGTGGGTTCGAATACCACATCACTGTCGGCAGCCCTGAAGATGGTTTTCCGTTGTTTCCCATTTTCACACCACGCACATGCTGCGGTTGTACTTTAATATTAAGGCCACAGCCACTTCTTTCCCACACCTAGCCCCTTCCTATCTCATCGCGCAATAAGACATGCCTGTGTCGGTGCTACGTAAAGCAAGTTCTAAAAAAAAAAAAAAAAAAAAAAAAAAAAAAAAAAAAAAAAAAAAAAAAAAAATTTAACAGGAATCGAAATTTGTTTAGACGCTAACGCTTTTTCTTTAGAACTACGACGGTTCCAAATTCTAGAGCTGTCTCCCTCTGCATTTTCCTAGCAGATCGACCATTTCACATACATTTGACATGGCTCTTCTTCAACGCCCCTTTGGACTCTATTTTGTGATGGGAAACCTACACAAAATTCAGACATTCTCCAGGAAATGTTGTAAGATTTTTGTAATGATCACGGGGCTTAAAATAAGTCTAATTTTGGCCCTAATTTTCTACTCCATCTTGTAGAAGGACAGTTCGGACGGATCTTTAGGCTCGATGGGATAGGAAAGGGCTGGATCTTACGATCCCTCTTGGTTAACTCCTGTACAGCTCTCGGATGAAATTGCTCCCCATGTCTTCTCCAGACTCGCAGACGACCATCTGGACGATATAATGCGAAAGAGCACACGACGCCAGTGTCTTAGCTGCTAGTGCAGATGATCTCCAGAAATCTGCAGTCTCCTGCCACGATGCCCTCTGTCCAGTGCAAGTATTTGAGTGAGTCATCTGGATCTTAAATTGGGCTTTCGAAGCCTATTTATGACTGTTCGGTCACTAACTCGTACTCCAGTTGCATGTTGTGGATACACCTGTAGTGCTGTTGATGTACCTTACCGGTTTCGGAGAGCTCGTAGATGCATCCTGCCCTGCGGTTGTTTTCCTTCGGCGGGCCGTGCCAGGGCGCTTGGCAACCCTTCCAATCTCCTAGAAATGTTTCAACCAGATACGAAATCGTATTGAGTACCTCTAGCGTTCTGGCGAAGCATTTTAAATACACACGTGGCTTCATTCGACAACTGCTTCCCTCGTTGCCTACCTCGGTCAGCACAACTTGAAAATACTCGTACCTTTCAAATGACAATGACACCTTCCAAACATCCGGATGACAGTGAAACCCTCTGTTATGTAAACAGGGTATGTTATTGCCATAAACGTATAGTCCAACCCCTCCCACTATGTGTTCGAACAATCTAGTCAGGACATCTAAAGATGTAACCAAATGTCTGTTTTGAGCAATGTAGATTCTCCTTGAGCTTCCTCTGTTGCTTCTGGATCCCAAGATCAAGTGTTTAAACCTGGTTAAGGTAGTCAGATGCCGGCCCCGTGGTGTAGGGGTAGCGTGCCTGCCTCTTACCCGGAGGCCCCGGGTTCGATTCCCGGCCAGGTCAGGGATTTTTACCTGGACCTGAGGGCTGGTTCGAGGTCCAATCAGCCTACGTGATTAGAATTGAGGAGCTATTGTCGGTGAGATAGCGGCCCCGGTCTCGAAAGCCAAGAATAACGGCCGAGAGGATTCGTCGTGCTGACCACACGACACCTCGCAATCTGCAGGCCTGCGGGCTGAGCAGCGGTCGCTTGGTAAGCCAAGGCCCTTCAAGGGCTGTAGTGCCATGGGGTTTGGTTTGGTTTTGGTTTTAGGGTAGTCCATTGGACACTCAATTTCGTATGTTGTCGACATGTAAAAGATATCTGGTGATGCATTTGTTTACCGTGCGATATTACTTAAAAGCTCAGCAATAGGTTACACGAGTTGAAGTTTCGTCTCTATGCTATCTGGCAGCGGAAAGCAGAGCTTCAATATTGCTAGGCGAGCAGCCTAAATGACGTCGAATAAAGGTATGTGCAAAAAGTAGCTGATGCTATTGATTATCATTATTCTTATTATTAGTAGTATTAGTACTATTCGCACACCTTTTAGTGATAGATTTTTGTCCGGGGTTGAGGAGTAAGGAGGGAGCTCTCCCGGTTCCGGTTATACTACCAACTGAATGAAAATGAAATCTGAATTGAATCAATAATATGATCGATCGATATGAATTTTTCTAAACCTTTATTATCTTAAGTCAACAACTGTGTGACACACACATTATATAACATTATATAACATTTTTCGATGCGTATCTTGTTCCTAGCATGAATTCTATAGTTTGGCTTTGCTGTGTAAACAACAACAGTACTAGTACGTAAAGTGTACGCCAGATGTCTCACAGCGATGCATAAGCGATTCATAGTTTGTGTTTTAAAGGTTGCCAATACGAATCTCGAAGATAACCGAGGTCAACCGATTCATCACTAGTACGGTGTCAATCTATCACTAAAAGGTGCGCGAATAGTAGTAGTAGTAGTAGTAGTAGTAGTAATAGTAGTTTTGTTATTTTCGTATAGTATGTGGATACTTAATTCATCTTCAAAATGCCCACTCCTCGGTGTAAAAGCGCTAATTATATAAATTTATGTCGACAAGATTTTTGTCATAAAATCTACATTTTTACGGTCTTTCTCAAGTTAAATCTCATTCTTCAAGCGAAAATTTATTACACTATTCATGAAACCTAAATCTACTCGCTATTTTGGGTCACTTTTCTCCATACAAATATGCAAGGGCTTGTCGGGTAAAGAGCTCGTGGTGGCATATCATGCAAATTAGCCCCTCCCCCGTTTCTAGTTTGCGTGACTCGCCCGGTTCAAGCTTTACAGACACATAGCCCTCATTACAGTCCAGATCTCGTAGAAAGCATTCTTCACTGAAGTTCGACTTTCCGACAGAGAGCGAGAACGCGAACGCGCGCACTCTTGCGGCCGAGCGCGCGTAAATAAAATATACGGAGACAGGGAGGGACTTGTGGGCTTAGCAAGGCTGCATGGCCTTGACCCCGCTACAACATGCTTCCTCCCAGGGATCAAATGAACTGGATATTACGGCTTGGGGCGTTTGACATCCATCATCGACAAGGACGGCTAGTGGCCTCAAGGAGGGCAAACTGATAACTCAATTTTCTGAGTGTTTAGCTACCTATTTACGTCATGCTAAATTTAACTGATAATTTGCTGTAACGTTAATAATCTCCGCCTCTGTGGTGTAATGGTTAGTGTGATTAGCTGCCACCCCCGGAGACCCTGGTTCGATTCCCGGCTCTGCCACGAAGTTTGAAAAGTGGTACGAGGGCTGGAACGGGGTCCACTCAGCCTCGGGAGGTCAACTGAGTAGAGGTGGGTTCGATTCCCACCTCAGCCATCCTGGAAGTGGTTTTCCGCGGTTTCCCACTTCTCCTCCAGGCAAATGCCGTTATGGTATCTAACTTAAGGTAGTCACGGCCGCTTCCTTCCCTCTTCCTTGTCTATCCCTTACAATCATCCCATACTTCACCAAGGCCCGTGTTCAGCATAGCAGGTGAGGCCGCCTGGGTGAGGTACTGGTCATCCTCCTCAGTTGTATCCCCCGACCTAGGGTCTGAAGCTCCAGGACACTGCAGTTGAGGCTGTAGAGGTGGAATCTGTCGCTGTTTCCAAGGGAAAAGCCAACCCAGGAGGGAAAGCAGATTAAGAACGTTAATAATAATACTGTAATAATAATAATAATAATAATAATAATAATAATAATAATAATAATAATGGGAAGCCTGCAGTTTTCCTCGTGACTCTCGCTATAATGACCATAGCCACGGGACTTCCATTTCTTTATGTGGATTCCGAGCCACGGCCACGTGACATTCCATTTAATTAATCCGATAGTCTATGCATTGGCAAGGATTCCAGCCGCGGTTACCTTGAAGACGAGCCAGTGTGAATCCCATGGGGCTATCGTACTCGACCGGGAATCGATCCGCGTCTACCTTGATGAGAAGTCAGTGATAATGCCACTCGGCAATCACGCTCTGACCAATAATAATGAAGGTGGATTGAGCCGAGTTTTATGGCCGGATGCCCTTACTGAATTCGACTCTGTGTGGAGGGATGCATCACTATTGCGTGTTTCTGTGGTACTTGGTAGTGTGCTGTGTTGTATGTGGATGAAATTATGTGTGAAGACGTACACATATATTCGGCGCTCGAGGAATTAACTAGATCTGGTTAAGATTCTCGGCCCGGCTGGGAATCGAACCCTGGGCTCCATGAATCACGCAGACCATTCAGCCAAGGTGCCAAACGGTGATGATAAATTATCATTATTAACGTCTTTGATTTCACAATTCACTAATTTTATTTTTACGTTTCGGGGAGACACCGAGCTGTTCGAATTTTGTCTCGCAGGAGTCCTCTTTGTCCGCCTCTGTGGTGTAGTGGTTAGTAGGATTAGGTGCCACCCCCGAATGCCGGGGTTCGATTCCCGGCTCTGCCAAGAAATTTGAAAAGTGGTACGTGGACTGGAACGGGGTCCACTCAGCCTCGGGAGTTCAGCTGAATAGAGGAGGGTTCGATTCCCACCTCAGCCATCCTCGAAGTGGTTTTTCGTGGTTTTCCGCTTATCCTTCAGGCAAATGCCTGAGTGTGCCTAACTTAAGGCCACGACAACTTCCTTTCCTCCTCCTTGCCTATCATTTAGATCTTTGCCTGTTTCGGTGCATTCATTTATCTGGAAATCAGTAACGCAGTCACCTAAGAAGATATTTGCATGTCCCTTAATTCATGATTGAAGAGCTGTTTATTCCTTGCCACTAGCCACTACGTGTTTTAAAATTTGTGAATCATATCGTTAATACCTTAATATACTCTCCTCTCGGACAATGTTCATAGGATTTACTACCTACTCTTCTCACTCTACTTATTCCCATATTACTTGGTTGCAACCGGCTATGCGAGGGAGACTAAACTATAGCCTACTCCATGTCCTTCAATTACTGTAAGTTTCCATGCGGTTCAGGTGTGCGAGCGCAACTGACCTGCGCCGAGTCTGGAGGAAGAATCTGGCTGTACTTGTCAGCCGGGGTCGAACGGAGCTGAAGTTACAACAGGTTTTCTTTTTTCCTAGTTAGCAGGCTCGGTAAGGGGAATGGTTCATCGTTAATTCTGTCTGGGAATAACAAACAATTATTGTAAGGAATTATACCAACTACACTGCTTAACTTCTGTGGGCGCTTTCAACTGTTCGAGAAACGTCCTCTTCACCGATTGACTCCTGGAACAGGACCATTTGATGTCTTCTGTCTGTTATTAACATTATGGTGAGAAGGTAATTTTTGTAAGATCTCGTATAATGCATGGAATTTGAATAGTGTTTGTTCATTGGAAACACTAGTGCTTTGTCCGGCTCCATGGCTAAAAATGGTTAGCGTGCTGGTCTTTGGCCACAGGGGTCCCGGGTTCGATTCCCTGTAGGGTCGGGAATTTTAACCATAATTGGTTGATTTCCCTGGCACAGGAGCTGGGTGTATGTGGCTTCGTCATCATCATTTCATCTTCATCACGACGCGCAGGTCGCCTGCGGGAGTCAAATCAAAAGACCTGCCTGCACCTGGCGAGCCGAACATGTCCTCGGACCCTCCCGACATTAAAAACACATACGCCATTTCATTTCGCTGGTGCTTTAAGATGTATTGCTGACAATGATTTCGACTCCATCTCTGAGGAACAGTGAATAACATCTCCCTACCATTTAATTTAGATGTGAAATATTCCGACTTCATTACCACACGGAATTATTTTTTTCATAATAGAAATGCTATTAAGTTTCACTTTGGTAAAACCAAGTGATTGTAAATATGTCTTTCACTAAAGTGTGTGGCTCGATGTTACCGTGCAGGCTGTGATGTGAAATATTGATGGATGACATACAAATCCATGGCCTGTGCAGATCTCAAGGTACTATCACTATGTAACATCACGTCATGCATTTTGTTATATGACACTATTTCGTTACACAAAAGTTCGGACGACCCCCAGTTCTAAAAACATATTTATATCAATGAAACAAAACATTTACTGATATCATAAACCTACAGTGAGTGTGTTATTGTTTCCAGAAAACATCGTTGTATATTGTATTTTTATGATGTATTTATAGATTTTAGTAACTGCCATGTACGTGCATCGTAGGCAAAGGAGGAAGTTGTGAGAAGCAGGCAACGGAAACAGTTTAGAGATAAGGATGGAAACCGCATTTCCTCTTTGAGTGAACAGAAATGAAGTAGGTTACATGTGTGCTCTCTTAATGGTTCCTCAGGAGAGCATCTGTAAGTTATATTCTGGGTGTAACCTGCGAATACACGGAAAGTGACGCGTACTGTCGTTTCAGGTAACTCCGGTTAATAGAACAAACCATGTGATCACGAAATAGACGTTTATCACTTACATTTCCCACATATAGAGGGACACATAATGACAGTTTTGTTAATGTTGTTGGTCACACGGGATAAAAGTATTTAGAGAAGACATTTCGTCTTCTGGAGAAGCACATGACCTTGAGATTCACTCAGTCTACACATGAAATGCTAGTGGCTTTACGTCGCACCGACACAGTTAGGTCTTACGGTGACGATGGGATAGCAAAAGACCAGGAGTTGGAAGGAAGCGGCCGTGGCCTTAATTAAGGCACAGCCCCAGCATTTGCCTAGTGTCAAAATGGGAAACTACCGGGCGAGTAGGCCGTGCGCGTAGAGGCGCGCGGCTGTGAGCTTGCGTCCGGGAGATAGTAGGTTCGAATCCCACTATCGACAGCCCTGAAGATGGTTTTCCGTGGTTTCCCATTTTCACACCAGGCAAATGCTCGGGCTGTACCTTAATTAAGGCCACGGCCGCTTCCTTCCAACTCCTAGGCCTTTCCTATCCCATCGTCGCCATAAGACCTATCTGTGTCGGTGCGATGTAAAACCCTAGCAAAAAATGGGAAACCACGGAAAACCATCTTCAGGGATGCCGACAGTGGGATTCGAACCCACTATCTCCCGGATGCAAGCTCACAGCTGCGGACCCTTTCCCGCACAGGCCAACTCGCCCGGTACACCTAAAATGAGTACTAGGTTCATTCTTAATTGCTTAGAGCTAACCACAATATCTCACTTGGTGCTGAGCTTATAAGTAGCGTAAGGCGTCACCTTCCGCATCTATACGGGTCTGCGTGGAAATTGGTTTTACGTACCACTAGCTACTATTGCAGTTTTACATAAAAGTGTGTCCGGAATTTTGTCTCAGAAGTTCTTTAACGTGTTGACAGACACGTGGGTACCATATTGGAGTAGAGTACCTTGAAGGCACCACCGGACTGAGCCAGGGTCGGACATGTTCAAATTCCGTGAATCTGTACAGTAGACATAATGTTGAACAATGAAGCGTGCTATTTCGTTTGGTGTTTTCCAAATTCGTACGTTCCTCATCGCCAGATGTTTCATCCCAGGCTTGTGTCAATGTCATACACCTGTCAATATCGTTTACATGTTATGTGACCCTCTCAGACTGATTCTGATGGTTCGGTCAGCTTCCGCTTCGAACGCTAGCACTGTGCCTCTTCCGGGAAGCCATCTGGTGACGAATGAAGGTACCATTTCCACTTCTATTTTAATGCCTACATTTCAAAAAGTGATTGTTTAAGAAGCCTTTCTCGTGGACAACCGAGATTTTCTTCTGATGACGCAGAACACAGTTCTCTGCGAAACGTAAAGAATTTGACCTTATTTTCTTGACACGGCTACGCCCAAAAGCCTATACAGTATCATGTGTACAATGAAGCGTGAAGTTTCTTATTTTTATTAGATCATTCCCGTAGTGTAGGAGTCGTGTAGCCTCCTCTTGCCTGAAGGCTCTGGTTTCGATTCCCGGCAAGGATTTTAATCCTGGATAAAGGAATGGAAGGGGGTTGACTTATCATCATGAGTTCAGCTTAGAAACTGGCAGCAGCGGAATCCGGTGTGAAACTCAAACAATAATGACTGAGGAAGTGGTTACGCTGCCCACGTGACTCTTCAATATCTGCCGGCAATCTGACTGAGCAGCAGTGATTTTGACAGGCCAAGGCACTGTATACGCTACAGAGCACGGGTCTCCCAATGAAACTGAGGACACTGGGATATTGTGCCACTTTAGGTCACAATGATAATAATGTTATTGGCTTTTTGTCCACTAACTACCATTTTTACGGTTTTCGGAGATGCCGAGATGCCTAAATGTAGTCCTGCAGGAGTTTTTTTACGTTCCGGTAAATAAAGCGACACGAGGCTGACGTATTTGAGCACCTTCAGATACCACCGGACTGAGTCAAGATCGAACCTGCCAAGTTCGGGTCACAATACCAGCGCCTCAACCGTCTGAGCCACTCAGCCCGGCACGTCAGAATGGAATGCATCTATCTTTCCGTTACTTCCGTGGAAGGCACTTTAATGTTAAGTAGTAGGGATTAAGAATCCAAGTTGTCCTTCCAATAAGGGGAAATTGATAATAATAATAATAATAATTGAAAATTTGAATAAGTATTATTTAGCTTTTCTTCCTAAAAAAAAAGGCTGGTGTATCATTTGTTAAATAAAGCGGTTCTAGAAACAAATTTATGCCGTTTACCAAGTTACACAATCCCAGTGGCCCAACAGCCCTGATGGGTTTTGGCTTATTATGTGACCACTGCTCAGTTTGAAGGCCTGCATTTTAAGACGTTACGCGTGATCAGCGGACGAAACAATCTAACATCTTTTCATTCGTCTCACATGAATTCACCGCCGAAAGGAGTGTTTATAAACACAACTTCATCCATCGAATTCATTCTTAACTTCGCTTTTATATCCTCATTCCGTGTACACTCTTGTTTGTGCCACCAATCATTCTCGCAACCTTCATGTCTGTTACCGAAAATAATTTACGAATAAGGTCTCCTGAGTCCACCCAGTTTACACTTCAACAGCAATGTCGATGTAAAAACAGACCCATGTAAAAGAATGTCATCTAAGAGTTAACTTCCTCCTTACAAAATAACCTGATCACAATTGTGAACTCCTTGCGGGCCGATGACCTTCGATGTTAGGCCCCTTAAAACAAGCATCATCATGAACTCCTTGTACTTGAAATGATCCACTTGTTCCCGTTTTACATTCACGAATTGTCATTCCAACATCTTACTTTAGGTTTCTTCACTGCTGACATCACTATAGTCTTGGAAATACTAATTTTCGTATCCTACTCGCTGCATTCCTTTCAAGCTCTACGACATTATATTGCTAACTTCTTCTTCTTCGTCTTCTTCTTCTTCTTCTTCTTCTTTGAGAAGGAAGTTATATCTTCCAGTGTTGACTTAGTTAATGTAACTACATTTTCAGTCTGTTGAAAACACTAGATATAACACACATAACACTGTGGCATATCTTTAAAAGATACACATTCTTAAGGGTGGATGTCAACGATAACTAAGTGTTTGTTTAAAAAAAATCACTGTGGGCTTGTTTTTCAAGATAGGATTTTCATATTTTGCACATGTCATAAAATGGTAGTAATGGGTCTAAGTGCTTTATTACAGTTAGAAATATTATACAGTGTGGTCAAAAAGTTGATATAATTTTTAGAAAATCCATTGTAACAAAAGTGCACCTTTTCCCCCAAGACCAATGGACATTTCACTATGACATTTGTTATGCATAATGTACAAACATATGTCAGTTTTCGGAACTAGAATTTTGTATTTGAGTGAAATGATTGTGTAGAAATTACATTTTTTATTCCCAACCCCATTTTTCAGTTTATAATAACACCATAATTCGGTTTCTAATAACCGTAGTCTCTTTATTCTAGTTCCTAAGAGATGTTGTGTTACTATAAATAAGTACTGAACATTACATTACTCTGGCTCTAATAGCTGCTGAGAAAAGGTACAAAATAGTTTGAAAAATGTGATTGTGAGAAATGAAGGTTTAAAAATTTGTATTTGTATTCAGTATGAGAATACTCATTTTTTAAAGCCAGAGAATTAATGTCCTCCATAAGAATAGTGTTCTTCATCACCCTCTTGTCCTCTCTTCCCTGATCTTCTGTGCTGTCTTGCAGTCTGCTGTAATTTTAGTAGACTGGCTTCAGCTTTCACAATCCTCTTCTGATCTATTTCATTCAATATCCGGATAGTATGAACTCCTAGTTCCATTCCTACCTGCCTTAGAACTTCAATTCTACCTTTATTTCCCTCATTAAACCACAACACAGCATCATAAACAGCAATAGATAACACTTTCAGTTCACAGAATGTAGTTTTTGGTCACCGACCTCACACTAGGTTGTTAAAACTTTCATTATTATTTTGTGTCTTCCCATGAATACATTTTTTAGTAATCTGGGTCAGCCAGAACTCTGAATGTTGGCTTTATTTCATTTATAACTGCCTCAGGGAGTGAATGTTTATGTTTGTAAGTGGTTCTATCAATATTGTACTTACACCAGTCATCCTTGGGGCATAGAAAATGCATCCAAATGAAACAGAGTAGCTTGAAACTTGGTGCGACACTTTCGCGCACCCACATAAACATTAATTTTTTCATCCAGTTCTAGAAAAGATATTACCATGAAACTTTCACAAGGTGAAAACAACATCCCAAACATTCAAGAAAACACTCAACCATTTTCAACCATTCTCATTGACATCCCCCCTTAAGCAAAGAGTGACATGTTTTCTTCTACAAGAACATTCTCAGATTCTATCGAATTACTTCAAGGTAAGGTAAGGGTGTATTCTGCCCGAAGGCAGGTTCAAACCTCAGCAGAGGTGAGCCTGAGCCAGAGTTTACGTGCGGTAGTGTGGCCAATTCCTTTCCGCTCCTCCATTCCCTTACCCCCCACCAACAGCGCGTGGCAACCCATCCAAATCTTGACCACGCCCAATGTAGCTTAACTTCGGAGATCTCACGGGATCCGGTGCGTCAACACGGCTACGGCCGTTGCCAAATTACTTCAAATCATGCGTATATATGTGTAATATTGTTTTACGTTGCGTAAACTAGTCAATGATTGAGAGTCAGTGATATTATGAACAAGTATTAACAAATGATGTCCACCTCTGTGGTGTAGTGGTTAGTGTGATTAGCTGCCACCCCTCGAGGCCCGGGTTCGATTCCTGGCTCAGACACGAAATTTGAAAATTGGTACGAGGGCTGGAACGGGGTCCACTCAGCCTCGGGAGGTCAACTGAGTAGAGGGGCGTTCGATTTCCACCTCAGCCGTCCTCGAAGTGGTTTTCCGTGGTTTCACACTTCCCCTCTAGGCAAATGACGGTCCACGGCCATTTCCTTCCTTTTTCCTTGTCTATCCTTTCCGAACTTCCCATCCCCCACAAGACCCCTGTTCAGCATAGCAGGTGAGGCCGCCTGGGCGAGGTACTGGTCTTCCTCCCAGTTGTATACCCCGATCCAATGTCTCGCGGCCCATGACACTACCCTTGAGGCGGTAATGGTATGATCCCTCGCTGAGACCGGAGGAAAAAACGACCCTGGGGAGTAAACAGATTAAAACAGGAAGAAAGAAATAACAAATCATGATTATAATAATTCTTCTACGAATTATTTTCACACTGCTGGAAATGAAGAGTGGGTAAAGTAGCTGTAAATTTTAAATGTGGTAGTGTGAACGTTAGGTACTTAGAATCTTAGGACGTGGCACAATAATTTATCCTAATTGTTAGGTAGAGAGCTCGTGCTGGGGTCAGGACAGTCACAGACTTTCGACTTTCGCGCCGGAGGCGAGATTCAACAGACTATTAAGTTTCCATGATCATAACAACTTTATATTAGGTGTCATTATATTTCAGATTGGTACTGCGCTTTAGTATGGGTCAGGCTCCTTGACTGGATGATTAATGTCGAGATCTGCGGTTAATATGGTCCCGGGTTCTATTCCCGGACGGATTGGGGATGTTATAACTGCGTTTGCGTTTCCTCAGAGTCGGGGGCTGGTTTTTTTTTTTTTTGGTGTGTTTGTCCCAAGAAATTCTCCTTTATACATGCACAACACATCACACTACGAACTACCACAGCAACAGGTAACAGTGAATATACCGTATGCCTGCAATAGGGTTGGCGTCGGGAAGGGCATGCGCATATAAAACAAAGCCAAGCCTATATATGCCATAAAGTTCGCGCCAGTGACACCACCATTGTATGGCGAAAGAGGTAGAAGAAAATTACTGTACGTTGGTATGGAATATGCTCGTGCACACCTCACGACACAAGAACTAACCAGATTCATGTGTGGGAGAATTAGCGTTTTGTGCTATGGTCTTGCGAAATAAAGTATAATTATATACGTTTGTTCAGTACACAGTTTGTCAATAAACTAGCGTAGTTCTATTATGTTACGAAAGCGACAAGCAGTATTTAATGCCATTTGATGAAAATGTTGTCATTTAATCTCGTTCATAAAGCATGGAAGTGGACCTGTTCATTGGCTAAGTGAAAATAAACCGCTGTGTATTACATATCTCTATGGCTAGGTGCTCTATCATTTCGGTCCTGATTGTAAATCATTCTCCAGTGATCTGCGTTTAGGGCTGTCACCCAGGTCGCAGGTTTCCTATCAGTTGTTTACCAAGTCGTTTTTTTTCAATTATTTCAAAGAATTTGGAAATTATTTTATCAAACATCTCCTTGGTAAACTGTTTCAGTCCCAAAATTCTCTTCTATTGAACCAATATTTCCCCAATTTGTCCTCTTCAATTCCAACTTTATCTTCGTAAATTATGATCTTTCCTCCTTTTAAAAACTTCATTCATGCTTATTCGTCACGTACATAATAATGAATTAAATAGACGTGATTTGATTTGATTTGATTTGATTTGATTTGATTTTGATTTGATTTGATTTGATTTGATTTGATTTGATTTGATTTGATTTGATTTGATTTGATTTGATTTGATTTGATTTGATTTGATTTGATTTGATTTGATTTGATTTGATTTGATTTGATTTGATTTGATTTGATTTGATTTGATTTGATTTGATTTGAGCTTTCGGGCTTATGCCGTGTCAAGAAAACGAGCTGAAGCTCTTCACGTTTCGCAGAGATCTTTGCTCCGCATCTTCAGAAGAAAATCTCGACTGTTCACGAGGAAGACTTCTGCAATATGACGCGGAGCAAAGTTCACCTTGTTTTCTTGACGCGCCATAGGCTAAGCCCGAAAGCCCATATCTTGTCTACAAATGCGGGCCGTGAAAGCTTCAATGTAACAATGAGTTATATACTACTTCAGATATGGCACTACATCCCATGCCATTGCCTTTAGTATATCCCTAGATAACCTATCACTTCCACATTTGGACTTTTTGTAATCAGGAACTTGAAGGAAGTTTCAACCGATCACTCACTGTGTCAGAATCTGTACATTTCTTACGCGACATAACAATTGAATGTAATGAATAGTTAATCTGCTGGTAAAGATTCAGTATTCAAGTATTATTTTTGTTATCATGATTATATACGATTGATTATCTTAATAATAGTGTTATTTGCTTTACGTCCCAATAACTACTTTTACGGTTTCCAGAGACGCCAAGGTGTCAGCATTAAGTCCCGCAGGAGTTCTTGTACGTGCCAGTAAATCTACCGACACGAGGCTGACCTATTTGAGCACCTTCAAATACCACAGGACTGAGCTAGGATCGAACCTGCCAAATTGGGGTCAGAAGGCCAGCGCCTCAACCATCTGAGTCACTCAGACCGGGAAAGTTCTCTTAAGACATGTTTTAACAGTTTCAACCTTGGCGCTACAGTTGGCATATTGAGTGTAGTTAAAATAATAACTGTGTATTAAATGCGTTCTCCTGCGCCTGACTTATAAACCGTAAATTCAGTTTTATTGTTTTTTTTTTGTTTGTTAATGCCACTAAAGTCGCATCAACACAGAAGGTTTTCAACAACGCAAGGGTGGTAAAAGGTTAGGATTGGGAAGGAAGCGGCGTTATCCTTAAGTAAGGTAAGTTCCTGGCATTTTCTTGGTTTGAAAATGGGAAACCTAAGAAAACCATCTTCAGGGCTCCCGACGGTGGGATTCGAACCCACCATGTTTCGAATGCAAGCTCACAGCTTCGATATGCGAACTGTGTAGCCAACACGCTCGATACAATACTGTGCCTTCTTCAGCCTGTATTTCATTGAGAAGGATTGTTTACATGAACTAGTTCAATGGTCATTTTTAGGTTTTTCTCACAAGTTCTACGATAACTCATGAGTTGTTCTATGTACATTACGCCGTATAGCTGTCATTTCAAATATTTTAAAGTAACCTTCACCAAGGCGACTGCTGTTCCCCTACACATCCGAGGTAATCATAAATCAGTCTTCCTAGACAACTAAAATCGACCTAAATACTATTTCAGGCAGGTGTACAAAAAAACTACGGCACGGTCCAACTCGAACGAAGAGCGTGACAGTAACTGAACATATCGTGAAAACTTTAACCTAACTTCTATCTTATTGTTTACCCACACAAAATTAATTTGCAACTTGATCATGTTTTGACGAACTAAAAATGATAAGTAATATCTTTAACGAAGCGTTACTGAAATATACCTATAATGCTGTATCCCTCGAACATCCACTCAGTAAATGTTTGCAACACCACTGAGCCTACAACAAAATTACAGCACAGCATCGCCATAGGTAATTACCGCCAGATCCTTCAAGCAGTCAAAAGATTTGTGTAAATGAATTACGAAGTTCTTTCCAGAAGAGCTACTTGAAGTCCTGAACATCAACCTCCTGTTATTTTCTTCACAAAGTAAAGTGTGCTGTTCACTTCTTTAGTATTCCTCAAGATTGAGGTAAAGTGTAAATATTAAAAAGTTTGTTTCCATTATGGTTTTCCTTTACGACTTTGATAAAACTTTGCTTTCACTGAACCATTAAATTACTCCTACCTCCCTCCCAGTCTCAATCGATGAAAATAAGGGAATATCGATTATGCAGTTTTGAGGGCCTGTAATATTACACCGTAATAGTGATTTTCGCTCCACTCGACCCATCAGCGAGTGCATTCAACCCACTCTTATAGACTTCTTCGGCGCCTCAGTTTCTCCTACAGCTGAAATAATTCGTATTTACTTCAAAAAATGAAATGGCGTATGGCTTTTAGTGCCGGGAGTGGCCGAGGACATGTTCGGCTCGCCAGGGGCAGGTCTTCTGGTTTGACGCCCTTAGGCGACCTACGCGTCCTGTTAACGATAAAATGATGATGAAGACGACACATACACACAGCCCCCTCTCCAGCGAAATTAACCAATGATGGTTAAAATTCCAGACCCTGCCGGGAAACGAACCCGGGAC
Source organism: Anabrus simplex (assembly GCF_040414725.1). Lineage (NCBI taxonomy): Eukaryota > Metazoa > Arthropoda > Insecta > Orthoptera > Tettigoniidae > Anabrus > Anabrus simplex. The sequence goes on along the minus strand of NC_090265.1, from coordinate 1,326,572,089 downwards.
TCCTGTGTCCCGGACTTACTCCAAGAAAATTGAACCTTATGAAGGGGTTAAGGCTTGCCATTATAGGCTGAGTAAACAAGAAAGTGTGATGAAAATTGAAACAGTACGTAGAAGAATATCAGTTCGATCTCCGGACAATAAATTAATAGCGCTACGCTTACATTGTAAAGTAGAGAATTGACTGTGTTCGTTTTCAGCTGCCTGTGTAAGAAACAGAAGTCGAAGTTCACAGAGGTAGGAATAAAAATTAAAAAGGATATGAAAGGCACACGGAGACACCCTAAAACTTAAAAGCATGGTATTAGAGTACCATATACCCCAAATACCCCATGAGAAATGAAAAATTCTCAAAATACCCCCAAGAAGGCCTAACTAGAAACTGTAGAAGACCTATGGTTTATGCCGGCTTAAAAGTTTTCTGAAAGTCCAAATACAATATTGTACCGGTAACGGCGGTACAAACTAAGTCCCCGTCATGAAAATCTTAAACTTACGTGTTATGCTCCGGACCGCTTACGAAGAACTAACTAGGCAGCGAGCAACAGCTGTGCGCGCGTGACGTAGTGAGCGGGTGACGTCACAGCATGCCTCGCCGCACTACAGAGCCTGGACCGATGTAGAATGTTCTACGAGTTTCGACCGATCAGATATAAATACGTACTGTTTCGCTTAGCAGATCAGTGTCTATTCCAGCAGGTTACAATATGCTGCAGTGTGTGTGTTCCAGCAGGTTACAGTATATTGCCTGAGTGTAATACCAGTGTGTGGTCGGAATTTCTATGTGCACATTAGACTAGTATTCGCACAGTCAGTTCGCGGGTAGCGTGATCGAGCGTGAAGCCGCTATTAAGTTTCAAGTTTGTGGACTTTAATCTCATCGTGTTGAATGTGGACTTATGCAGATTTCTTTATATTGTGACAACCTTTTACTCCGATAGGACGTGAGGTGAATTGTGTATCGTCTGGACATTATCTATTGACTGTTGCTCTATACGAGTGTCTACGACCCACAAACGTTTTCGAGTGCTCAAAATTGAAATTTTATGGACAGGACTTAGAACTGATTGCTCCTTGCCGAGTACTAAATACTTTGAGTTATAAAACTGTGTTTGAATCCAAATTTAATTTACCAATCCATAAACTGTGTCGACATTTTAGGTCATGAACTGTGAACTGTGCATGTGTGAACAGTGCATTTCTATTCTAATGAACAGTGTACTTCAATTCTGCGAACATTTAGTTTACGAACAGTCGAACCAAGGACTGTCAGTACTCAATTAATTTCGTCTTTGGTTTCATGTTATTTTCAATACGTGAATGAGTTCTGATTCACGAGCGGAACATCTTTATTTCATTTAAATTATATTGAACAGTGCTTCAATGAACTGAGTCATGTGACATTACTTCACGTTGTACTAGGTGCAACGAACTTTAAGTAATTCTGTTAAACTCGACAATCAGTTCCGAGTGGACTTTATTTTATGAATATTTCTTTCACTTGGCACGTGACAAAATTAAGTGACATTTCACCGAGACATTTGTGTTTGGACTTTGTTAAAGCATTTATAAACACTCTCTCATCTGTGCAGAAGCAGCCTTTGCATTAACTCGCCCCAGAGCTTAACGATGTTCATTCATGTTCACCATTTACAAGGACTACCTCAACGCCATGGATTTTCAAGACACCGAATAGATCTTCTAGAACTTCCATCGGGGGACGAATGGTGGTTCGCTGCTATGGAAAATGGAGCTGCCGGAATCCAAGGACATCGTCAGCCATAGGACGAGGAACATTTTCGACTGTATACGCTGTACAGAGGTGATATTAATTTCAATCTTTTAATAAACTCTGAAAAAAAGTTTTTAGGATTTCTTTTCAACAAACCCTCTCCCTCTGTATGCACTTCAGCGACTGGTACACGCCCTGCGTCTCATCTCTACCGAAGTACCAAATTTACTGTTACAATATTGACATCAGACATCCAGAAAATGTCGAAGAACATTTTCAAGATGTTAAGGAGGTATTCGTTGCTAATAATTGGAAGTCGAAGTGTATAGATTTGTAATGCTAGGTGAAAAATAGAGAGATATAGAGAGATGAAACCCTATAAAATTTAAAACTTGATATCAGAGAAACTGTACCCTCAACAATCGCAGAAAATAATGAAAATACCTAAAACTACCTCGATGGGACTGAGCTGGGAGGAGGATTCTAAATTGGGGCTCCGAAGTAAAACAGCATTACTTAACAGGCACTAACATTGTTCCACCTAGAGAGAAACTACTTTGTCCAAACGTACATTGAAAGCGTGTGCTCAGGAACAAAGCATGTTTTTGCAAGTGATTTTTATGTCGCACCGACACAGATAGGTCTTATGGCGACGGTGGGATAGGAGTAAGAGGGAAGAGGCCGAGGCCTTTATTAAAGTACAACCACGGAAAACCAGTTTCAGGGCTGCCGACAGTGGAGTTCGAACCCACTATCTCCCGACAAAACGTGTGTTGGCACTTGAAGCGATACTAATGTTAAATAAATCTGTAGACATGTATATCATTGTCTTAATGGGTGTATTTTGGGCCTTTAATATGAGAAAACACTATTGGCCTGATTCACCTGTTTATTGTTATTTAACACGGTTCATTCCATCGACAATTTGCATTTATTACGGAACTAATTTCTTTGAACTCATTCCAAATTGTACGTTCACGGGAACCGCCATTTTAACATGTACGTTAACTCGCCACTTATTCCTTAAATGCTCAAGTATTTATAAAAAGTGAGCTCTTGAATCATTTCGAAGAATTACTGATAGACATGATATATTTGAACTACACATCACTACACGATTTATCATATGGTAAGAAAGACGTCTGTGATACCTAACATTTTGAACTATTTTCTTACCCTTCCTCCCTGGTCTTTTCTGAATTATCTGCGGCCAGCATTTGGTATGGACACAGGCCAGTTTTACAACCGTATGCCATTCTTGAGTCAATCCTTTGTGTGTTTCTGTGGTGGTTTGTAGTGCGCTGTGTCGTATGAAAATGAAGATGTGTATTAAGACAGGAAGTGTGCGCTAGTGATGGCACCACTGAACACTGCATTAAGGCGAATACAAATATCAATCCCCTGAACGAGAGGAATTAACCAGATGCGATGAAAATCACCGAACGTATGGGGGGATCGAACATGGGGCCTTCTGAACCGAAGGTCACTATGCTGACCATTCAGTCAAGGGAGCCGGATTATTTTGAGCTGTTTACGAGGAGAAGAAATTTATGATTAATTAAGTGTGGACGAAAACATGGAAATCTAATCCTAACTTTCACCACCACTCCCTTGATGCCTCCCCTCACCTACCAGGACTACAGCGACCAAACGAACGTGATATCGATTGAATCGCAGGAAGAATGATCATGGACAAACATAGGCAATGTAATACAAATGGGGAATACCGTCGTTGCATCTGCGAAAACGGCAATGTGATAATACTTTTGGAGAAATACTGACCTACAACACATATATTACGAAGAGCGAGAAGTCTTTGAATACAGTCGCACAGTACTGAACCTTAAGCCGTGTATACACTTGAGCATTCGCCCCGAATGAGCATGCGTTGCCGATGCGGGAGCGCACTAGCACGACCCACATGCAGATCCGTTGAGCAAGTTTCCACTGTGTTCGGACCTTGTGCGGACCGAGAACACAGTCTGTGTTTAGGTGTAGTGTAGTGTTTTGCCTGACCTGAAGCTACAATGGTGAATCCAAAATTGATCGTCGCCAGTTATTGTTATATGTATTTATTGCATTCCTTGAAAACAAAAAGGAAACTGTATGAAGAGACATGCAATGCTCAAGTGTTGAAAACGATCGGACATGAAACAGATGACAAATTTAAAAATATTACGAGAATGTCATCCGAGGATTTTGAATGTATATTGCATAGTATCAAGGCTACGATTGAGAGAGAGGACACAACATTTATGAAATCCATGTCTGGCTAGGAACGCCTAGCTATGACACTGCGATTTCTGGCTAAAGGAGACCTTACACGAGTTTGCAGTAGCTCTTCAAAATTTCGAAACAAGTCATTGGCAGAATCATACCTGAAGTGTGCCAAGCCATCGTAGCCTGCTTGAAGGATTATGTGAAATTGAGTTTTATTTATTTATTGTGTTTAACACAGCTGCAAGAACAAAGAAACGCTTCAGTACTTACCCGATCCCGTCATGTTGCTTCTTTTCATTCTTGCCTTTTCCCTCCGGTAGGAACCCTTGAGGCTTTCAATTTTCTTGCGGCACTCATCTTTTGGAAATTGCATTTCACTCCAAGCATCGTCCTTTTTTAAGGTATTGTAATAGAAGTCGTCCTTGGGGTTCCACAGAACGGGATACTTGTGGTAGTACCCCCGGAGGATAAGAGAATTATCCTGGGACAGTTCCATTTCAACTTGAAATTATCTTTCACACTCTTCCTTCACTTGCACGAGCGAGATCGCATATGCATAACGGAAGCAGTCCGCTCATACTGTTCGGGCTACCCCACTCGTCATCACCCTCCACACTGAGCACGAACAGAGCACCTGCTCACTTTGAGGTACCGACAACATTCGGATCGGGCTGAGGCATGCGGATCCATTCGGTTCGCATGTACTCATCTGAGCAAAACTGGGCAAACGCATGCTCATTCGGGGCGAATGCTCAAGTGTATACGACAGAACATTACCGGCCAAAGTTCTAAAATATTTCACATAGCGATTTTTGCAGGCGCAACGACGATATATCTCTCTCTTTTATGCGAATGTGGAGCGGCACAACACATAATCTAGGAATCCCTAAAATACGTTTCGATGTAACTTGGAGTACATAAATGGGTGCCTCGACAAGAGTATTCACATAGGTGAACTTACTGGATATCAACATTTACAATTGGCTTTACGACGCACCGACACAGATAGGTTTTATAGCGACGATGGGACAGGAAAGGGCTAGGATTGGGAAGAAATCGGCCATGGCCTTAATTAAGATACAGCCCCAGCATTTACCTGGTGTGAAAATGGGAAACCACGGAAAACCATCCGCAAGGCTGCCGACAGTGGGGTTCGAACCCACTATATCCCGGATGCAATATCAACATTTAGACACTGTTCATAATTAAATGTACTTGGCGTATATTTTACAAATATTTTTCTTCTTGGCCTTCTACCGTTTTCTTGGAAATGGCAGTGCATGTGGATTTGGCACAGTTTTACGTCTGGAGGCCCTTCATGATGCCAATCGAAAGTGGAGCGACGTATTCGCAACCATGTGTTTCTCTTTTGGCCTGTAGTGATGTGTGTTTTATGTAAATGAAGAGATGTGTGTTAAGACGAAAATCACCAGCCCCGAGTTAAATGAATGAACGATTTGCAGTTAAAAACCTCGACCAGAGTGGGAATCTAACTCCGGACTCTTTGAAATAAAAGCCACTACGCTAACCATTCAGGCAAGGAGGTAGACTTTGCACATTTTGTAAATGGCAAGTACATTTTCCCTACCTTGAGTAATAGGGCACTGAGTTTTATTCATTAAAGTAATTGCAGTGATCGCCATGTCCTGTCAGATCAGAATGTGTTCCAATAGTACAGAAGTCAATTATACCGACCTTGATAACAAACTCTCTTATTTTATATGGTCAACTGAGCATAAAACCTGGAACACTCAATGAATCAACTACAAATTTTATTCATGTCGAGGTCACTCTATAGATAACACCGTCACATAACTAGGGTGTAAATTGTAACTTCGTTTACTGACAAACACGTTCTCAGTCGCTTATATGAAGATATACTGTACTTCGAATTTACTTAATGATTTTTAGGTGCATAAAATACTGAACCCATAATTCTACGGTGAGAAAAATTTTTATTTTTCCCAAATATTTATTTGGTATTCAGAAACTACTGTATGTTTGAGGGCAGCCATTTTTGCGCTCCCAAGAGCCCGATGTTGCGTGGGAAGGTTCCCGCAAGGCGAGCTCGTGGATTGCCGGGACACCTCGGTGGAACTCGAGTGCCCGACAATTTTCTAAATTAATGAATTCTGCACAACGAGGGATTTTGACAAGATAGTAAAGGAAGAAATAAATAAGCGAAATTATTCATACACCCTCTGTGAAGGTAGTGACACCAGGGACAATTTAGATGCAGTTAAGCCCAAGTGTGTGTTAGCGTGAGAACAGCGAGCTAGTTACACGTGCCAAGGTCGTGGGCAGAAGAAAAACGCGCGAAACGCACGGGCAGAAACAATTTATTTCTCTTGTTGTGGGTGTAGGAAAATTATAAAATTAACACCTAACATAAGTGCAAGTCTGTCCGGAGTTCTGGGACAAGTCTTATCAAAATTGGTCTACTAGAAGCAAATTTGGCAGATTTCACAACCGAGCCTCATAGAGGGGATAGCGTCCTTCCGGAAATTATAAAAGAAACCCCCCCACCGTAGATTTTTCAGTGTCGATCTGGAACTTGAGGCCGCGGGAGCTCGTGCCCGTCGTCATTAGAATTTCGCGCCAGATTGACCGACAATAATCAAATACATGTTCGTGGCTAAAGTCCATATATTTAGTAAGAAGAAAAGTGAATTGGAGAAGCTGTGAACGTTTGCAGACGAACTGGGAAGGTGTAGGCTGGTTGAAAAATACACAGCAGATTTTATTTTTATCATTTCCTGTACTCTTGTAAGTGAAGAAGGTCTGGGGGAAGCGATTCAAAATAGTTCGACTCCCTTATCGGCCGAACACCTGTTCTTGTTGAAACAACGGGGAGAGAAACCACTCTGGGAGACGCATCAGACAGTTATAGCTGACTGCAGAACGAGGGAAGTTCGTGGTGCAAGTTACAAAGAAAGTGCATTATTTATGGTAATTTTTAATCTCGTGTGTGTGTGAAGGGTAGTGTTTGGATGAGTGAGTTTTTAAATATGAAAATGTTATCTGTGAAAATGAGGGGCTAAGTGCGAGGTTGCTGGAGATGATGTAATCAGAATGCTGAGAATGTCACCAATGTGCAGGTCTGTCTATTTTACATTATGTTGTAGTTAGTTAGTTAGTTACTGTCTGTCCTAACCAAATTTTCCAGATGATTGTCGGGTGATATGCGTAATTATCAGGCGAAAGGCGTTGTAAATTTTGGTCAGCGTGTGAAAATTTTCAGTGTGTAAATTTCATGTCAAGAACGGTAAAATGCGACGCTTAAAATTTTGTGTTGAGATGAGATATCATTCAAAGTACGGATTTGTGAACGTTATAAGTGTAAATTTGTCGTGGCGAATATTGTAATCTCAGGTGTCAGTTGCATTCAGAAATGCTGGTTAATAATAATAATAATAATAATAATAATAATAATAATAATAATAATAATAATAATAATAATAATAATAATAATAATAATAATGTCTACCGCGGGATAAGGAAATTCTTCTATGTCAAATTGCATTTAACCAGTTATTTTTACAAGGATCGTAGGCATATTTAGATAATGTCAAGAAAATTTGTTAGAGTCACAGTCGTTAATGGGAAGAAAATTTTGAGACATCGTGTATACTTGAATTGCGAAAGGTCGATGTGTGCTCTTGGATTTTTGAGGTTCGAAAGTCGTAATTATAGTAAAGTCAGAGATGTGCTTAAAAATGGTTGTCGTTTTCACCAGGGGATCGAAGTATGGAAAAGGGTCTTGAAGGAAAAGGGATTGAAAGCGATGGATTTATATGTACGTGGAGATGAGAGAGAAGTGTTACCGCTGAAATAAAGCGATGAGAAGGAGTGTTGAGACATTTTTGTAGAGGAAGTATTTAGGAACAGGCTGTGTGAAACAGGCTGTATTGTTTTCCGCAATCAATCCGAACTTGAGACGACTATGATGTGAAGCATTGTAAATTGATAGAACGATTCCAAGTGAAAACGACTCTAGTAAAATGTAAAGGTCTGGGTAGTAAACATCCAGTGATGTTTGTTAAGATAAGGTACGGCCTCACGGATTGAAGAGCAATTTTGACACACGGTTGGGTTATATTTAATTTGTTCATTGGAGAGGTCATGGATAAGATGGTTGGAATTGATGATAGGCGATCTGCGAATTTCGAATGTGATGGTGATGATTATTATTTTGAAGGCATCCACTAAAAGGGAAACGTGTGTTGGGAATTTTCATTGGCAGCCCTGACACTTCAGTGCACAGGCTGAGATTGTGTTCGAGGTGGAGAATCGTTCGTCACGTCTATTTATTTTTGAGTTCACATATTATGATGAGGTAGACACTTGTTGTATTTTTTTTTCGAGAGGTAGGCACTTACCGTGTTTCGACTTGCATTCTTTTGATAAGAGACGTAGTTCCGTCGTGCGTATTTTTTGTCTGACCAGATTCAGTGTTACTGTTGGAGGTTTGTTGAAAATTGCGGTTCGCCTGATATGTTACGGGAGACGTAGTACGACCCACTTTGACGCCCGACGATAGATTTAGGACGTCACGTGTTTATTCTTGGAGTCATTGGTGATGAGACGTCCTAGGTCACGCCCGACGATAGGACTTGGAAGGCATCATGTATATACTGATTAGGTTTAGGGTGTACAGATTTCAAGTGAGCCCGACGATAGGTCTGGGATGGTAGCTGTACACGCTCAAGTCTCGGTTTAGATGTTCTCTTTTGTTTGTTCTTTTGTGGAAGTGGCCTGGGGGAAGGTAGCAGTTACAGTATGATATGATTTATGGTAGAGGGTCTATGCGAAGCTCTCATTGAGATAACGGGACTGTTGTTGATAAATGAGGGCTGTCCAAGTGTGGGACATCGACCCGATCTAGATTAAATATTTTTACTGTGTTTCTTCGTGCGTGTTAAGCTGTATGACTTTGAGATGTTAATTTATTTTTACGAACTTCATTGTTTCTCGTTTTAACGTCCGTTTTCGTTTGATGGTGTGCATATTGACACTCAGTGTTTTAGAATGAGACTTGAGTTGCGAATGCGGTTTCGATTCGTCAGCCAGTATTTTATTTTATTTTCACCTTGTCGTATTTTCATTCTTATTCATAGTAGGTAAGTAAGTAATCACTTTACCAGTAGTGTGTTGGGACAGACAGTAAATAGAGAGATCTGTACTGGTAGCATTGTTTTTCAAGGGAAAGAATTCCTTAAAATTGTAGTAAATTTTAGCGTGGACTGGTAATTTTATTAAGCATAATAATTCCATTTCTAACCTGAAAATCGGTTCAATAATAATATTTTCAAGTGACTTTTCACTTTTTGATTAACTTCAGTGTTTGGCATTTCTTCTAAATGCATGATTAGTAAGTGTTTCCTGCATTTCGCAGTTTTGTTCCTTTAGAACGACTTAACGTAAGATCCTCCCGGATCATGTGGTTGTTGGTTCCTTCCGAACAGTTGTTTGGGTGATGCACAGTTAGCATCGGGATTAACGTATCACTTAAGGGTGTCATGAATGACAAATACATGGTGGAATTTTATTTCAATTGTGAATGATGCCATTAACTTGTAGTGAACACCATGCTTTCCCATAATATTTCGCAACCTATCCAAAGCAACTGATAGTCAGTTTGGTTCGATTAAGGGTCCATTCGGCGGATGTTCCGTATCCGTGAAGGGTATTTGACTGGTGGATAACCTTAATTAAGAGAAAATCAGGCGTTCTACTTGTTGAAAGTCAGATTTTCCACGGATCGTGTGGATTAACTCTCAGTTCTCGTTTGGAATAATAGGTGCCCGGTTTTCAGGTCTTCCCTTTTTCAGTTTTTCAGTTTCGCTGTCCACTAACATAGTAGCTTCTCTGAAGCAACTCTTCGACATTGGAAGAAACGAAGTGACGTTATGTAATGTGACTGTGTTTGGAACTTTTCAAAATCAAGAATTAAATTTTTTTATATTTTTGTGGCAAGAATGCATATTAAATTAACGATGTTATCGTGCTCTTTCAGTTTAATAAAAGTTAGTAAGCACATTTTTGCTCCTCATTTCAAGTAGTTAGGCTTTCTTCTGAACCCCATCGTTTGGTTAAGATCGTGACCGAATTTATTCCCGCAACGACCCAAGATTTAAGAGTTCTAAATTGTTCTACTATAGCAGCCGTGGCCGACCAACGATGGAATGGTAAGTTCAAGGGTTCAATACAAGATGTCTGCTTTCCAGTGAGGTGGTTTGCAGATATTTGTGTATCGCGTGGGGATATTCTCAGCACTATTTGCATAGCTTTCTCAACCGGATTCACTGCCGCCCATATCAGCCAGAGCCTCAGTTGGTCTAACGAGGCTGAACGAACCTCGTCCGTAGCCCTTAGCCCAGGATTAAAATCTTTGGACGATCCGGGAGTTGACTTGTGGATCACCGGGTAAGATGTAGACACACATTACTTAACAGTCGGCCGTGTACTTAATAAATTAATTAAGAGTTCGACCCGTTAATAGGAGCAATTATTCTGGTCAGTCAATTATTATTATTATTATTATTATTATTATTATTATTATTATTATTATTATTATTATTATTATTATTATTTTCACATCGTTATGCCCAACTGTGGAACACTTGAACATATTTAGCTAATGATTTTGCCTTCTTCTCTTCCCAAAATCTCTTCATCTTCTCACTGAAATTCTTCTTACATTCTTCTGTTCAGGATTTATTAGTTCTAGCTCTTGGCTCTACGAAACAATGGTTATGAATCAGTGTTCTGAAAGCAGATCTGTTCTTCACAGTTTCCTGGTTGATGTTGATTTCCTAAAGATCTGATTCTATTTCATTTAGCCAGTTGTCCTTGACTTTCAGTGTGAGGGCAAGATTTAGAATTATTCTGGTCAGTCCATTATTATTATTATTATTATTATTATTATTATTATTATTATTATTATTATTATTATTATTATTATTATTGATACTGAAATTGCGTGGCTTACAGATGTGTAAGAAGGTGCTTGGGTGAATGGGCGGACAAGGAATTGATTGAGCAGAGCATAAGTTGATGCACTAAATTTTGAAATTTTATTTCTTTCCTTTTTTGTTACTTTAAAATTTGAGAGAATTATCAACATGATAATTGATAATATACTAAGGGATGAGCATTCTAGTTCCGAAACAGGTGCACTATTTTATAAGAGCATATTTGCTCCATTTACTTACAAAGCCTAGGAGTCTGAACTACAAAATTAATACAGTCCAGCCTCTCAGAGGCATACATTTCTTATGGCGCACAAGGTTATACCTGATAATCTTCAAATAAAATATTTACAGTCACTGAGATCTGTTTTAGGCTTATCTTCTGTTCAACAGTTTTTCACTTTCTTTTACAGGAACATAAATAGGGCAATATGTGCCCATACTAAATGGCCTTAATATAAAAAGAAAAAGGTTGAATATGATTGGCCATGGACAAAAGGGTAGGAGGCGATACACTTGCACTCCTTCTAGAAGTTTCTAAAACCCTAAGTGGGCTTATGGCCCAATGACATAGAGGCTAAGCCTATTCTATGCCGGGGTGACTCAATGAAAAACATGAAATTCCAAGAGAGTGTAAGAGTTTTAGATGATTGGAAACTTTAGTCACCCCACACCAAGTTGAATGCCAATCAACAGAGGGTAATCACTCTATGTTCCCCTAGTTTACATGTTTCCCAGCTGGGATTTGAACAGAGCCTCAGACTTGCCGAAAATCAACATTTAAACCATGAAATTAGAATTTAGTAATTTGAAGCCTTCTCCTTCAAGCTGTCTGCCTGGATCAATCACATATTAAGAAAAATCTGCCATTACCTTGATTTGCTGGGCCTTCCGAACGCCGACCGCGGCCCCTGCCCCATTAGTGCCCAATTTTTATAATATTTCGATGGAAAGTTTCCAGAACTCTTTACAGATAAGCGGGATGCCTGTACACAGCCACAAATTTAATTGGCTTGAGAAAATATTCACAAAATTTCTGATCGCTTGATAGATACAGGAGCTGAAGGTGGTAGAAGTGTTGACAACCTTGACACAAGAACAAAACAATCTTCAAAATCTAAGGTTAACCAACTTTAAAAACACACATTACTTAACAGTCGGCCGTGTACTTAATAAATTAGTCAAGAGTTCGACCCGTTAATAGGAGCAATTAAGCCGATGACAGACATCTAGCGGTTGAAAATCAAAGTATCTTGCGTAACATTAGTTCAAGTTCAATTGCGAAGATGGCCTTATAGAAGGCGCGCAGTTTAACTGGACGGTGAAGGTACAATGTTTATTATTATTATTATTATTATTATTATTATTATTATTATTATTATTATTATTATTATTATTATTATTATTATTATTATTATTATTATTATTATTATTATTATTATTATTATTATTCCATGTCATTCCCGCTGGTCTCTACTATAACACTAATGTTTTTGGGCAAACACTGTATATGATTTATAATTAAGCAATAGTTTTTTGGAAATAAAACTGTCCAGCTTCGAAGAGGTTTTTCTAGGACGGTTTCAAATTTATAGTCGTACTACTTCCTCCTGTCCCGAATATTTTTCATATAATCCGATGTCTCCTTCCCAGGCGCCTTGTATGAATGGTCAGCTTACTGGCATTAGATTGAAAGGTCCCCTAGTTCGATTCCTGGATGGGTTGGAGGTTTCAACTTCTTTTTTTGGGGGGGGGGCGGGGTTGATTCCTCTAGTTCAAGGACTGCGTGTTTGTGTTCATTTTAATACACATCTTCATTTATATACAAAACATCACACTACAAACCACTACAGAAACACACTTGGTGAATAATTGCCTCCACATGGGGTTGGCGTTAGGAAAGCCATCTAGCGGCAAAACTGGGCTAATTCCATACGGAGTGCAGATTCCAGGAAAATATAAAAAGGCCACGAAGAAGAAGAAGAAGAATCCGAAGTCTATTTCTGTGGACCAAGTTGGAAGTTTCGAGGCCACGATCCAAAAATTCAGTTCTGTAGTTTACTTTCTAAGCGGCATTCCTACCTTCAGATTAAAAGACTTCTGGGTTACTGCAAAACATGTCCATAGTGATGATCGTTGTGGGCCGCTCGTTTTAACCTCATAAGGACAAGCGTATGTAAAGCAGTAACGGAGAGGTCACAGAAAGTAACGATCTTGTATGTAAAAATGCAATTCACGTACTGCTTCCTGGGCAGTGACACGCGTTAATTATTATTAAATACGAAGATTGTTTTAGGAAGATTTATGCACTAAGATGGACACTAAATGCAATATAAAACGGAGGTAAATGGGGAGGCTGCTATTAAATAAATTCCACTCAATTACAATACTTCCTTGCTGTTTTTTACGTCGCACAAATACAAGCAAGGTTTTCGTTAATGGAAAGGACAAGGATTGGGAAGGAAGCGGTCGGGGCTTTAAATAAGGTACAGCCCCAGTACTTGCCTACAGTGAAAATAGGAAACCACAGAAACCTCTTTTAAACGCTGCCAATGGTGAAGTGGAAGCCATCATCTCCCAAATACAAGCCACGACCCAAGAGGCGCGTACCATGCAACTAATTCATTTGGTATTATTATCGTCGCTCGACCGGTAAAAGGTTGTATTCCACAAAGCTCTTCCTATCAGTTATTCTCTTTAAGACTGGTCACGCCTCCCAGCCACATATGGATATGCAGTCCATCAGAACAAATTTTGTTGTGTTCATTTTCCTATGCCCATGTGTAAAGGAAAATGAACCTTACAGTACCGTACTGTAGGAATGTACGTTTGCATTACATATTTACGCACTCCTAGTGTACAATGCATGTAAGGTTCATTTTCGTTTAATCGTCGACATAGGAAAACGAACACAACGGACATTGTTCTGATGGACTGCGTATCCATATGTGGTTGGGAGGCGTGACCAGTCTTAAGGAGAATAATGGATAGGAAGAGTGTTGTGGGATACAACGTTTTACCGGTGAAGCGACGTTATTATTAATATTATTAATATTGCCCCCGTGGGTCAGGCGGCAGCGCGTCAGCCTCTCACCGCTGGGTTCCGTGGTTCAAATCCCTGTCACTCCAAGTGAGATTTGTACTGGAAAATCCGGGGGCGGGACAGCTGTTTCGCCGGGTACTCCGGTTTTCCCTGTCGTCTTTCATTCCTGCTACACTCTCCAATAACATTTCGTTTCATCTGTCAGTCATGAATCATTGCCCCAGAGGAGTGTGATAGGCCTTTGCACCCGGCACAACTCCTATACTCGCCGCAAGATGGGGGCTTCATTCATTCCATTCCTGACCCGGGCAATGACTGGAAAATAGGTTGCAGGGTTTTCATTATTGTTTTTGTCCGACTCCTTGGCTGAATGGTTAGCGTTGAGGCCTTCGTTTCAGAGGGTCCCGGGTTCAATTCCCGCGCCTGGTCGGAGATATTAATCGCCTGCGATTAATTATTCTGCCTCGGGACTGGGAATTTGTGTTTGTCTCAACACTCTCATCTTCATATTCAGACAACACACCACACTGCCAACCACCACAGAAACACGCGATAGTATTCATATCCCTCCATATCGGATTAGCGTCAGGAAGGGCATCCGGCCGTAAAATATGGCCAAATCCATATGTGCGACACAGTTAGCACCCGCGATCCCACAGTTCTAGGAAAAGTGTTAGAAGAATAAATTATTTGTATTTATAAATTAATTTATTTACTAGCAAATGTACTTGTGCTTCGCTATGGTGTTGCTCCTTGTATAAGGATTTCTACGTAAATTGCTGTACACGCAGTATTAATAATTTCGTGTGGCTATTTCTAGCCGCGTGCAGCCCTTGTAAAGCAGACCCTCTGATGAGGGTGGGCGGCATCTGCCATGTGTAGGTAACTGCGTGTTATTGTGGTGGAGGATAGTGTTCTGTGTGGTGTGTGAATTGCAGGGATGTTGGGGACAGTACAAACACCCAGCCCCCGGGCCATTGGAATTAACGAATGAAGGTTAAAATCCCCGACCCGGCCGGGAATCGAACCCGGGACCCTCTGAACCTAAGGCCAGTACGCTGACCATTCAGCCAACAAGTCGGACTGTACACGCAGGGAGTAAAATTGTATTAAATTGCATGTCTCTTGGCGCTATCCGTGAAACTAAACGGGGAGGACCTCATACGTTGCTTGCGATGTACGGTGCACGTTGGGAAGTTTTGATGAAAATGGCAGGCCACGTCTCCTACTACAATTCACAATCGAACTAAGGAGTTTCCACTATAACAGCAGGTTTACTTGCCTATTGCCATTCACAAGATAGATGTGGATTATTCATTATAAAGACAGGCCTCATTTCCTAATACCAGTCAGTTTCGAGTTGGGAGTTTTGATTATAATCGAGAAATGCAGCTCTATCTAACGCTAAAAACGAAGTGGATGTATTGCAAAAATGAAATGTCCCTCACTAAATTGTGATGATATGGGTTACGAATTTGAGAAAGCGGTAGCAGAGGAAACTTTTTTTTTTGCTAGGGGCTTTACGTCGCCCCGACACAGATAGGTCTTATGGCGACGATGGGATAGGAAAGGCCTAGGAGTTGGAAGGAAGCGGCCGTGGCCTTAATTAAGGTACAGCCCCAGCATTTGCCTGGTGTGAAAATGGGAAACCACGAGGAAACATTTAGGAGCAGTGGTTCTTAGATAAGAAGAAGACTTACGGTGTTATTACTTAAGCCTAAAGGGGCAAGGCAGAGTCATGCAATTAAAGCAGAGAACGGAAGTAGAAGAGAAATACAGTAAAAATTTATAAAAATGCCATAAAACAACTTAAGGTGCGAAATAATGGTCTTCAGTCCGCAGTAGGCCTACTTTAGAAAAACTGCCTCCCTTAGTGCTATTCGCGGACGTGAGTAACCCCAACGGTATTCAGAAAAAAATGAAAGCTTGACGTCTCTCTCGCCTTCTAACCCAAGGAACAACCACGTTTGTACAAGAATAATGACAAAAATGGCACTGCGTTTACTTCCTTGCTGGCAAGCAGCTTGAGATGTTGCCATGGTAACCGGTAGGTTCGTTGTCGGTCACTCAATGCAGAGCATGAAATCCGCAAAAAATAGTGTTTTTCTCCGTCATTTGAAGGGTAAGCGAAATTATGTACGTAACAAAAGTTGTTTAAAATGAAGATGAGTTTCACATACGGTCATCAGATTTTACAGAAAAATCAATAGTATGGGAGAAAATTTTTAAAAAGCCTGTTCTGGTTTCCGTATTAAACCTCAGTCATTCAGCGGTTTTTAAATTATATACTTATCTAAACCTGCTCCTGGATGAGTATACTCTAAAATATGAAGTTTGGTCGAGATCTATCCAGCCGTTTCGCCTTGATGGTGGAACAGCCGGACAGACAGCTACGAAAGCTATAAACCACTGATACGGTCTTTAAACCAAAAAAACCAAACCCCACAGACTTAATGCCTTTGAAAGGGCTTTGGCCTGCCCAGCGACCGCTGCTCAGCCCGAAGGCCTGCAGATTACGAGGGGCCGTGAGGTCAGCACGAAGGCATCCTCACGGCCATTATTCTGGGCTTTCGAGACCGGGGCCGCCATCTCACCGTCTAATCACGTAGGCTGAGTGGACCTCGAAACAGCCCTCAGGTCGAGAGAAAAATCTCTAACCTGGCCGGGAATTGAACCCGGGACCTCCGAGCGGGAGGCAGGCACGCTACCCCTACACCACAGGGCCGGCTGATACGGTCTTTAGTTGACCTAAAACGTATAAATATCTAAAACATTGGACAGAGGACCCACTACAACGTTATTTATATAGATTACGGTATTATGTAATCCGTTCACCCTCCAGGTTGAAATAGCGCATGGCTTTTAGTGCCGGGAGATCCCAGGACGGGTTCAGCTCGCCAGGTGCAGGTCTTTTGATTTGGCTCCCGTAGGCGACCTGTGCGTCGTGAAGAAGATGAAGTGATGATGAAGACAACATACACCCAGCCCCTGTGCCAGGGAAACTGACCAATGATGGTAAAAATTCCCGACCCTGCCGGGAATCAAACCCGGGACCTCTGTGACCAAAGGCCAGCACGCTAACCATTCAGCCATGGGTATGGTGTTTACCCTGAACTCAGCGAGGGATCCCCCCTCTGCCGTCTCAAGGGCAGTGTACTAGAGTGTGAGACATTTCGTCGGGTACAACTGGGGAGGAGGACCAGTAATTCGCCCGGGAGGGGGCGCACCTGCTATAGGCCACGTAACATTGGCCTTGTGGGGGATGGGAAGATTTTAAGGGATAGGAAAGGAAGCGGAAAGGAAGCGGTTGTGGTCTTAAGTTAGGTACCATTCCGGCATTTGCCTCGAGAAGAAGTGGGAAACCACGGAAAACCATTTCGATGATGGCTGAGGTGAGAATCGAACGCTTTCTACTCAGCTGACCTCCAGAGGCTGAGCGTACCCCGTTCCAGTCCTTGTACCACTTTTCAAATTTCGTGGAAGAGCCAGGAATCGAACCCGGGTCTCTGCGGGTGGCAGCTAATCACGCTAACCACTGCACCACAGAGACGGACTATTCTTCTTCTTATTGTTATTATTATTATCATCATCATCATCATCATAGTAACATGAATGACTTTAAAAAATCTAACGGGTTTATTTCTCGACTACCATCGCCGGCGAGGTTCATACACAGGAAATGTACTTCAGGGTCACTGACCGAACTGATCAGAAACGCAAGGAGAAATTATAACGATTTTCTCTGGAGTGTGAGAAAGGGAAATGGGTACTTCACAGTTCACTCCCACACCACACATTTGGAAGGCGGTGATGACAGAAGTGTTATTTTCGCGGTACCGTAAGTTACAGACAGCGTGAAGAACTTTCACTTGTTAAATATAGTGCGTGTTAGCTTTCTCGAATACTTGGAAGGTTTGATAAAAGCGGTCGTTGTACGTTTCACAATTAAGTCACGTGCTTACGTAGTCGAGGTTCATAACGCAGAAGTATGCCGTGAAGACGGACACTGTTCGAACATCGTCGGATAACATGCGTGAGTTGTTGCCCTGTCCCATTCTCGATAGGTAGACTCTCTTTAAGCAATACGACTGTTTAGGCTGGATAAGACCTATTGCAATGGAATCTGGTAGGTGATCATTAAGACATGTCTAGCTGCTTGGGTCAGTATAGTCGCCTTCGGTTAAGAGTGCTCGATTCCCGGGTAGGTCAGAGACTTTATCCTCAAGTGGTTAATCCCTTTGGCTCGGGGACTGGGAGTCTGTTCTATCCCCAACATTCCTGCACTCATACATCACATACAATACTATGCTCCACTACAATAACAGGCAGTTACCTATACATGGCCTACACCACCCATCCTCGCCAGAGGGTTTGCCTTCCAATGGTTGCACCAGGCTAAAAATAGCCACACAACATTATTATTCATAATTATTAATTTTTAATTAAGATATCATTGAATGTAAATAGTCATTCTCCCGTCAAGTAATACATCAGAGTCCCGCTTATCCGCACTTACTGGGAATGAGGCCTGTTCGGATTGGCTAATTTTCGGATTATCCGAAATTTCTTCTGAAAACCAGCACTACGCCGCAACTACCACATTTGGTATGGGGCGACCAAACAGAAGTAACCGACTCATTTCAGAGAAATAATTAATGACTGATACATATGGAGCGTTCATTATTACTTTCTGTGTAGTCAAACTCGATTAACTAAGCTAATTTACATAGGATACTATTATTTTTCTTTGGATTTCTGCAACAAAATACTATCGCAATGCGAGTGAAATATTATTTTATATGATTTCATACATGAATAATAAAAGTCATCTCCGTACAAGCCATGAAGACGCTTGGAGGAGTGTCCGTAACCTCGGCACTTGGTTGGGTAGAGTGGTTAGCTCTGCGCTCGACCGCCTCGCCCGGTAGGCCTACTCATCTTTTGTATAGGGCCATTTACAAGTCCGGAAGTGGAAAACTGGTTTCTTAAATTTTTCGACCTCCTGCGGGAATTGAACCCACGTCCTTCTGGGAGAACCGAGCACGCCATTACCGTCTCGGTCAGGCAGCCCCTACATCAATAATACAAATATAAATAAATTTGGTTCTGAAGTGCATTTTTTCATTACAAAGGTAATTTTTAAATATCAGGACAAGTACTGTATTTACGGACTTCCAAAAATTGCCGTTTTTTGCTGAAGTTTTGAATGGGTCGTAGTTTATCGAAGGCATCAGTTGCAAATAAACCTTGGTAGAATGTTAAGATCATCAGAATATCGCTGTGCATCTGCCACTGCTGCTCAGGCTGTCCACAGTATAACAAGATGGATGATTCTGAAGAAGAATACGGCAGTTTCCTGATTTTTGCTAATAAAAGATTATACTAAAAAGCTTGGCCAATTCCAAAACTCTGTGTAGTGTTCATATGGAGTGAGGGCATATATTCGCCCGTCAGATGGACACGTTAAGCCTTCAGTAAACCCCTCGGTGCTATTCGACAAGAGTAGGCTATGTTCCGGGAGCGGGTTTCACCCTCTCCCTTCTTACAAACACATGTCACATCATTCATTTCTCTGATGAGGTTGACGTCAAGAAGGGCATCAGGTAGTAAATGTTCGATACGAAGATTCATCTCACTTCATACTCGACCTCGTAGTTGAAAGAGACAAGAGTTGTTCACACACACACACACACACACACACACACACACACACACACACACACACACACACACACACACACACACCATTGCTACAATCCTCCGTTTGCAACTAGCTTCACTGTGGTGTCGTCTCGGGTCTCGCCACTTCTCTTACCCTCCATGGGTGAGTCCATTACTCTCCTAGGTAACCTACCCTCCTCCATTCGCCTCACATGATCCCACTACCGAAGCCAGTTTCGCATAGCTTCATCCAAGTTCATTCCCAACATAGCACTTTTCTTGTCTATCCAAGTACCTCCTGCCATTGTTCCCACCTGTTTGTATCAACAATTATGTTCATGTATGTTACATTCACCTTATGGATAAGATGAATCCACACAGTTTCAATTCTCTTAGAGTAAACCAGTCCTGGAAAGAGGGAGCTCACTTCATTCTTACCGAATGCCGTTGGTTGTAACTACACTCTGATTTGATTTCACTTATTATACTACCCTTTTATTTTATGCTGTTGGTTTATCGTCGCACCAACCACTATACCACACGGTTTTCGGCGACGGTGGGATAGGGAAGGAAAGGAAGTGACCGTGGCCTCAATTACCAGAAAGGTACAGCACCAGCATTTGCCTGTTGTGAAAATGGGAAACCACGGAACCACGTGGGTGTGTAGAGCTACTGCAGACATGTCTCTGTACGCGACAGATGCATCTTCAAACGGGTGTTTTAAGTAAACTATCCTAGCATTGGCCTTTCCTCTATCTTGATCAAGATGGATCAAGATGAATTGTGAGACCCTGGTGGGGGGGGGGGGGAGTACACTACTGAACTCACTTTTGAGAGATGTTATGATTATTAGTAAACATTCTTTCCTGGTGTAGTACTCCACATTCACTCTAATATGCGTATTTTCCCATGCCAAGAATGTTAACTTCTTTGAAATTAACCTGGAAATGTTCCCTAATAGTTTGTAATGCTGTCCAAAGAAGATTTAACTTCTTTAATGGACCTGTAATTACAAAACTGATTCCTTTTCAAGTAATCTTTAAGGAAAAGAGAGTAACATGGAAGAAAAATTATAAGATTCTCTTTTGTAATTTCTCCCTCAAGCTGTATTAATTATATCAACATTTCTTGCTGGCAAGAAGACAGTTCATATTTTTTATTTTCTTTTCACTTCACACTAACATGTCTGAACAGCTTCCCTTACGATTTCATGGTAACCAAGAGACGACTTGAAAGTCTAATATGAGGGGGGTTCAATAGGTAACATTCTTTCCTAGTGTAACTGGCCACCCTACCGCACGGAAACTCCGGCTCAGGAACGCTCTGCGGAGGTTCGGACCTGCCTTCGGGCAGAATAACCCTTACCTACCTACCTACCTTTCCTAGTGTCGTACTCTACATTCACTCTATGTATAGAATTCCGTAGCGAAGCACGAGTACATCAGCTAGTATGTGTATACATCAAAAATAATTTGCTGTACGTCGCACCGATACAGATAGCTCTTATGCGATGATGGGATAGGAAAGGGCTAGGAATGTGAAAGAACAGCCCGGGCATTAATTAAGATACAGCCCTATCATTTGCCTGGTGTGAAAATGGGAATACCACGGAATATCCTCTTTAGGGTTGCCGACAATTGGGTTCGAACCCACTGTCTCCCGAATGCAAGCTGTTAGCTACGTGACCCAAACCACGCAGCCACTCGCTCGGTCATTCACTCTAATAAAAATACCAGTGTGACATTCGATACAAATAGTGGTCCGCATTGTCTAGCCATGTTAAACAGTCATTGGCAGGGGTGTAAGATACGTTCACATGAAGCACAGAGAGCTGTTAGCTTCTGAAATGTAGCAAATGTAGTCGGAAGAATATGCTAGTTGTCTAGGGTTTGTTTTGTGGGATGGAAGAAGTACAGTTCTGATCTGATCGGAGCCTGGGATATGTACAGTACTAGCAGAGTGTACTGCAACACGATACAGACTCTTGGACTTAACGCAGGTGCAGCCTCGGCATCTGCCTTCTATGAAAGTAAGTAACACGGAAAAGTATTTTTGACCTGCTGACGGTGGTATTCGAACTCATCATCTCCCGAATGTAAGTTTACAGCTGCACGACCCGTATCACGCAGCTAACTCGCTCATCCACTATATTTTCGTCATCCTTCTCCAAGATCTTCCAGACGGCGAAAATGTAACTTTTGCAAATCGAAACTCAATAAGAATACAGCCTCTACTGAAAGCCGTTTGACTCAACGGAGAGAAATATTTAGATGATCACAACATCTCATGAAGTTTAAAAGACACCGATAGTTAGTAAATGTTGAAAAGTGAGCAGACATGAACCCTACAAAATGGGCAGGTCTTATGTCTGGTAAATTCGATTCCTACCATAGGCATCTTGAAGATGCTTTTCCCCAGTTTCCCACTAGCACACCGAAAAAAATGTCCCTTAGTTAAGACCACACCACTTCCTTTCTGGTCGTAGCCCTTTTTTTTATCCAATCGTCGCCGAAAAACCTGTCAGTGTGACGTTTAACTGGTTGGAAGGAAGAAAAGTTCCAAAATAAGGACTATGTGATCATCTGTGTACCAGAGACGACAAAATTGCCTCCCACCGAGCAAGTTCGCTACGCGGTTTGGGGGTCACGTAGCTGTGACCTAACATTCCGGAGATGGTGGGCTCGAACCCTACCATTGACAGCCCTGACAGTGGTTTTCCGTGGTTTCCAATCTCAAGCCAGGCAAAAGTGGGGTTGTACCTTAAATAAGACCACGGTCGCTTTCTGCTCAGTCGTATCCCTTCACTATTCCATTGTCGCCAAAGATCTGAGTTGGTGTGACTTGAAAACCCTTCTAGAACACTTGCAAATTGCCTCTCCAGGTCACAAGAATGACGTAAATTGTCCTCTGTTTACATGAGCTACGTTACCGAAATTGCTTCCCTTTTACTGAAGACAGCTTACCTGCTTCTTGTCTATACCTATGTCACTGTACCTACACGTTTCTTCCCATTTACTGATTTAGGACAGTCAGTAATATAGCTTACATGCATAATTCCTGAAAATTATCGGTATGGTTAAAGACGTTTCAGCTTCAGTCAGAAACCTGAAACGTATTTAAAACGTTAAATACTGACTTCTTTAAACAACAATGAATTTAAAATAAACAACCCTTACAAACTCAGCTCGAGTAATCTGTTATTGCCAAAATGGAAATACTTGATTTTGTAACAGTAATTAATTATTTGCACAAAGCATATGTATCCCTTTGCCAAGTCATCTATGTAACAATCATCATTGGTGATGAATAGACATCGGATATGTATACGAATGCGTAGTTTGTTTGCGTTATGTAGACCACCAAAAGCCGACAAGGAAGTGCGTACGAAGCTGAAATTGAACGAATTATTAATTTTAACAGGCCATATATTATATATATATATATATGCATATTTGCATATATTTGAGATTAGTGCATATATTCCAAAATTTGGATTTACTGTGCATGCTTTCGGATTTTATTAGGTATATTTTAACATGTTTTACAAGCGGTCCTCAAGAAAATGTAAATTAATGCCGTGAACTCTTGCGGAATGAGTGACAGCATGCACTCTCGAATTCAAGTACTGTCCTGTCACATCTGTGGATGTAGAGAGACTATTCTTTGCACTGAAGCTAATTTTAACAGACAAACGCAACAGACTTATACCAGAAAACTTGGAGAAGGTTGTCGTGTACTGCAAAGCAAATTATGGACAAAGTAGTGTGTGCAGTGTAAAATGTAAGAGGAGTGTGTATGTAAGTGTGTTTCTGCACGTTCGTGTTATTTAAACGGTTCCTTACAGCCTTACAATTATGATTTATCATGTGTATTGAACACACGGTGTCTTATCTAGGAGACGTGTGCCTATGTTTTAACAGTAAACACTGATAGAATGACATTTCTCACAAACTATGCAGGGATTTTTTGTACAGTGGAACAGCTACAAAATCTTACATTATTTAAATCTCGTCTATTGTCTAAACCTACAAAATTCAAAATACATAAGACCCTTATTAGACTTGCAGTGACATACGGCTCAGAAGCCTGGAACATTTTAGTTGATGATTCAAATAAAGAATATTTGAAAGAAAAATTATTAGACGAAAATATGGCCCAATTCAAGACCAGAATGGTTGGAGGATGAGGACGAATGCTGAAAGACAGAACATATTAGACCAGGAGAATACAGTTAGATTTAAGGCACAGAGACTGCGATGGCTTGGCCATGTGGAAAGAATGGAGGAAGATCGAATGTCAAGAAAAGTGCTTAAATCCCGAATAGATAAAAAGACGGCCGCAATAGATGGAGCGATGAAGTTGAAGCCGACCTGAGGGCAATGAACATCCGCCCATGGAGACCAGCCGCTCAGGATCGAAGTAGATGGCGGACTATCATAGAACCGGCCAAGGCTCATACAGGGCTGTAGCGCCGGATAAGTAAGTAAGTAAGTAAGTAAGTAAGTAAGTAAGTAAGTAAGTAAGTAAGTAAGTAAGTAAGTAAGTAAGTAAGTAAGTGAGTGAGTAAGTAACATGTGAGTTTTGTTTTTCATTCAATTCTTTATTCATATCATCATGTTATGTATTAGTGTGGGGGAATCGCGTGAGTCTAGTAAAGGAATGTTATATTTGATAGCATTTAAAATAAGTGTACAATTTTGTGCATATTTTACCACTTTTTAAAGCATATTTGCATGCTTATATTGGAGATTAGCTGTTACCCATGGCTTCGCTCGCGAGGATTTGGTAAGTTGATAAAAAACGCGGTATTGCACTAATACATTATCTGAAAATCCCTAAAGTATAAAAACTCACCGAAAAATTGCATTTCATTTACCCCAGAACCTCTTCGTAAACCACGTTTGTGGCACTGCCTTTTAGGGATAAGATGATCAGGCTACTGGCAGAGCTAAATCTGGAACATGCGACATGGAACTCTACGTGTGAGTAACAGTCCTCTTTTACGTCGGAAAAAAGAAAGGTTTCTTTATTTCTAAAGGAGATTCCAGATACCAATTTTCACGTCTGTAACATCTTAGTTTTTGATATATAAGTATCTTCATAAAGAAAATTAAACTCCTTCTTACAGGGCGAGTTGGCCGTGCGGTTAGGAGCGGGCAGCTGTGAGCTTGCATCCGAGAGATAGTGGGTTCGAATCTCACTGTCGGCAGCCCTGAAGATGGTTTTCTGTGGTTTCGCATTTCCACACCAGGAAAATGCTGGGGCTGTACCTTAATTAAGGCCACGGCCGCTTCCTTCCCATTCCTGGGCCTTTCCTATCCCATCGTCGCCATAAGACCTATCTTGTTAGTGCGACGTAAGGAAATAGCAAAAAACTCCTTCTTCACTTATTTTCGATCTCCATCTTCAGGTGATTTTCCAAAAACAAAAAGTACGTGTTTCTTTAATTTTAAAGGAGATTACAAATACCAATTTTCACGTCTGTAACATGTTAAGTTTATGAGATATACTGGAGATATACTCATTTTAAAAACTGCCGCACTACTTGGCTGAGTGGTCACCGTTGAGGTCTTCGGCTCATAGGGTCCAGGGTTCGATTTCGGGCTGGGTTGGGGATTTTAATCGCGTGTGATTAATTCATCTGGCTCGGGGACAGGTTGTTTGTGTTTGTTCTAACACTCTCCTCTTCATATTCACTCAACACACCACATTACCAACCACAACAGGAACACGCAGTAGTAATTACATCCCTACCCAAGGGATTGGCGCTAGAAAGGACATCCAGCCTTAGAACAGTATCAAATCCATATGTGTGACACAGTTTGCACCGGCGACCCCACAGGTGTGGTTTTTTTTTTTTTTTTTACAATTGGCTTTACGTCGCACCGACACAGATCGGTCTTACGGCGACGATGGGATAGGAAATGGCTAGGAGTGGAAGGGAAGCGGCCGTGGCCTTAATTAAGGTACAGTCCCAGCATTTGCCTGGTGTGAAAATGGGAAACCACGGAAAACCATCTTCAGGACTGCCGACAGTGGGGCTCGAACCTACTATCTCCCGAATACTGGATACTGGCCGCATTTAAGCGACTGCAGCTATCGAGCTCGTTGGTGTGGGAAAAGCGGTAGAAGGAGAAGATACTCATTTTAAAAATTCACCCGTTTTTTATTACTTTACCCCTTAAGTGGATTTTCCTAAAAAAAGTGTATTCATTTATTTTTAAACGAAATTTCAAGTACTAGTTTTAACGTCTGTAACATCTTCAGTTTCTGCCATATACGTATCATCATCACCCCTTAATTGGATGTTCTGAAAAAAAAATGTGTTCTTTTATTTTAAAGGAGATTCCAAATACCGATTTTCATGTCTGTAACATGTTAGGTTTTTGTGATATATTGTAGATAATCTCGCTGCTGTAAGAATACTGGAGATGACGCTGCCATGGTTACGACAGTTCATTTCTTTATCCGATTCTTAGAGCAGGGGAAGTGTGGTGCCAATATCTCCAAAACGGTTGGTTTTACGGCCTTAAAACATAGTTTTCGGGCCCAGGGCTTACCGAGTTTAGTTCTTTGCGTCAAGGGGCTTAAATAGAGCTTTGTCTCGTCCTTGTAAGACAAATTCGATATTTCGCCTATATTAGCCTAGTATTTTATATCTCCCACCGTGCTCCCCCCTTCACTAGAATTGTTTTGGAAATAAAATACAGCCCATGTCCCTCATGGATAATGAATATTTACATTGCCGTAGTAAAATATTTCTTAGAATCGATCCAGTAGTTCCTAAGCTTAGTCATTACATACAAACAAACTTTACCTCTTTTTATATTAGTATAGATTTATATTGCATATAAATCCGACGTCTAGTGATTAGTAACCGTTTATCTTTTTTACTCAGCATATATTGCATGTTCATTTCAATCGAATACTTACCATATAGTCTACTGAATGATGTACCTTCGTGAATTGTCGCCCGTCGAGACGCCGATAAACAAGTAGTTCCGTGTGAGATGCACTCATTGACGGTAATTAATAAGTTTGGACGTCCTTGGCAAATGAAGAGACAATTTATGTACTTATAAAACAGCTCCCCGTGGAGGCAAGTTACATTAGCCCAAACATACTATACTATCATATGCATGCATCATTTTCCGTACAACTCAGAACTGAAACGTTTTAACTCATCGGATCACTCTAGAATTGTAAATAATATGACGAGCACAATGAGCCTTGGAAGCACAAGAAAGGGGAATGTACTCTTATATTCTAATCAACTTCATTGTGTCATTAATCAAAATGACAGGTGCTAATGATGTAATCACAGTGTCGTTATTTTATAGACCTCCTTTGTGTCTTTCTATCAAGTGCGATACGAGAAGTTGCAGCTCTCTGGATCATTAGGACTCCTTCCACAGTGTAAACAGCTCCTTCCCCCTAACGACTCGAAGTTTTAAGGGTTGAAGGGATTCGACGATAATTATTTCTCGGAATAAGCGAGCCACATGCCAGAGAGCGCTGTAAAAAACAGTGGCGAGAAGAATGAAGGTTAGCTTGGGTCGCGAACTGAGCATGTTGTAGCCAGTGATTTCTGAGAAATATCTGGAACAGCCTCAGGGGTATGGACGCTTGAAAGAGGAGCCGACAGTGATAGTCGGTGTGATTTACCATTGCCAATGGCGGTTGCAATTATTAGAAGGTAGATAACAACTTAAATCGGGTCCGTACAGTTTCTGAAATAAACAACATCTCCCTTCCGAAGATTCTCCTTTAAGTCTTCAACTACTTGATGTACCCTTCTTTGCTTTGCTATGAAACTGTACATTGTATACAGAATTCTAGGCGAAGTAATGTACACGTTGTAAGATTCTATTAAACTGCATAGCTCTTAGCATTACCCCCAGAAACACGACGGGGAGGTCGCCATACGACGTATCTATTTTGAAGATCGGGTTAAGGATTTTCATTATAATGGCAGGCCCCCTTAGCAATTACCAGTCACAATCGTGTTGGGCAGTTTTAGTTACAATGTCAGGTAATCACTCTCCACCTGCCTTTTTTATATCATCAAAAAGACTCTCTGTGGTTCTCCGAAAGTCTTTAAAGATCTGCCAATGGGCAGAAAACAAACATGACAGCAATATTAACGCAAAAATTTGTTTTAATATGCATGTTAATATATTAATATATAATATAACAAATTAATAATAAATTAATACATATTAATACTAGCAAATCCGGCCCCGTGGTTTAGGGGTAGCGTCCATTCCTCCTACCCGGAGGCCCCGGGTTCGATTCCCGGCCAGGTCAGGGATTTTTACCGAGACCTGAGGGCTGATTTGAGGTGCACTCAGCCTAAGTGATTAGAATTGAGGAACTATCTGACGGTGAGATAGCGGCCCCGGTCTAGAAATCCAAGAATAACGGCCGAGAAGATTCGTCGTGCTGACCACACTGCACCTCGTAATCTGCAGGCCTTGGGGATGAGCAGCGGTCACTTGGTAGACCAACGCGCTTCAAGGGCTGTAGTGAAATGGTGGGGGTATACTAGCAAAAGTACACGTGCGTCGCTACGGTATTCTACATTGATTACGTATTTCCCCGTAAATTACTGCAAAGGCAGTGAGTAAGATTACGTTAAATTGCATATCTCTCAGCGCTATCTGGTATACAAAACTGGTAGGATGGCATACGATGCTTCCGATGTAACACAGGCTTTGCGGAAGTTTTGAGGATAATGGCAGGCCACATTTTCTACTGCCAATAAAAATCGACTTCGGGAGTTTCTGCTATAACGGTAGGCTCACTTAGCAACAGCCATTCACAATAGAGAGAGAGAGTTTTCATTACAAAGACAGGCCCCTTTTCCTAATATCAGTACACAATCGAGTAGGAAAGATTTGATTATAATTGAAAAATAGAGCGCTATCTAACGTACCAACAATCGAGACACGACAATAAGTCATAGGACCAAAGTTGTAGATATTCCAAATTGAACGGCGATTGTACTATCTGTTTTGTGATACGACTTACTGTTTAGCCACCAATTATCCCGAAATGAAGGTCTGCACCGTCATTAAAATTGCATCCATAGTTCGATATTTTCCGGGGTTAAAACTTATACATTTGAAGAGATTGGTGTTGTTTCACAAAGAAAACAGTGTCCAGGTTTCGGGATTAGTACTCGCATACAAACGGAGTAATTAAGGAAGAAATTAATACCGTTAAGAAAGTCGAAATTACTAGAAAATAGGATTATAACTGAGGACAGCCGGATGGGACAAATATGTAAATATCAAGTGGATGTATTGGAAAGTAAAATGTCCCTCAATACATTGTGATGGTATGAGTCACGGATGTAAGAAAGCGGTAACAGAGGAGAAATTTAAACACATGGGTTCTTAGGTAAACAGATAAGAAGATGACATAGGGTGTTATTAAGCCTAAAGAGGCAAGGCAGAGGCAGGATATTAAAGCGGGAAACAGAAATAGAATAGAATTACAGTAAAAAGTATATCAAATGCCGGAAAAAGCCTTACGGTGTGAAATAATGTGCTACATTCCGCGATACTGTTCAAATATTAACAGCGCCCCTTAGTGCTATTCGAGGACGATTGTAAACTCCAAAGATATTCCAGCAATATCCCTCAGAATGGCCGATTGACATCTCTCTTGCTTTATACCCAAGGAACAACCACGAGTTTACAGGAATGTTGACGAAAATGGCAATACGTTACTACCCTGCTGGCCAGCAGTCAGATACGTTACCATGGTAACCTATAGGTTCGATGTCGATCTATCGGTCAATCAATGCAGAGCATGAGACCCGCAGAAAACAGTATTTTTCTCCGTCATTTGAAGAGTAAGTTAAGTGAAATTATGAACATAACAACTTGAAGAATGTTAAGAATCAGGAAGGCTTAGACTCAGTGAGTGGTAAACCGATTTACTGTATCTTATATTATGTTTCTGCAGTGTCTTGCAGTGAACCTCCATGTCGTGTTAGCTGCCCGGGTGTGTTTCTGTTTTTCTTTTGTAATTTGTTAAATCTATTCATGTTCCTTGCCATTCGCAGACTTTCAAAATAAGATAGACTCACACGCGGAATCAGTTGCAGTTGGTGGGTAGGAGAAAGGGATCTGCGCTCTGATGGCCTTCATTTAAACCGCAGTGGTACGTATAAGTTAGGAAATTTGTTTGGAAGGGTAATAGGGAGGTACATTCAGGGAAACGGGGTGGCCTAGGGAGCGGTGATAAGGGAACAGGGAACTGGAAATCAAGTAGGGATGGCATAAAATTGTTAGTGTTGAACTGTAGAAGTATTGTAAAGAAAGGAATAAAACTAATTTAATAGATACATATTTACCAGATATTGTAATAGGAGTTGAATCATGGCTGAGAAATGATATAATGGATGCAGAAATTTTCTCACGGCACTGGAGTGTGTATCGTAGAGATAGGATAGGAATGGTGGGAGGGGGAGTGTTCATTCTGGTGAAAGAAGAATTGGTAAGCTACGAAAAGGTTAAAGATGAGACACATGAAATTCTAGGTGTAAGGCTCATTTCTAAAGATAATAGGCAACTTGATATATTTGGAGTGTACAGATCGGGAAAGGGTAGCACTGACGCGGATTCGGAATTATTTGATAGGATAGTCAGCTATGTGGGAAACGACATGGAAAGAAATGTGATTGTAGTGGGAGATCTGAATTTGCCAGATGTCAATTGGGAAGGAAATGCGAACGACAGGAAGCATGACCAACAAATGGCAAATAAGTTGATATGGGAAGGACAGCAGATTCAGAAAGTGATGGAACCAACCAGAGGGAAAAATATCCTGGATGTGGTGCTGATAAAACCAGATGAGCTCTATAGGGAAACTGAAGTAGTAGATGGTATTAGTGATCATGAAGCTGTTTTTGTGGTAGTTAAAAATAAATGTGATAGAAAGGAAGGTCTTAAAAGTAGGACTATTAGGCAGTACCATATGGCTGATAAAGCAGGCATGAGGCAGTTTATAAAAAGTAACTATGATCGGTGGAAAACGGTAAATAAAAATGTAAACAGACTCTGGGATGGGTTTAAAGAAATTGTTGAGGAATGCCAAAACAGGTTTGTACGTTTAAGGGAGGTAAGGAATGGTAAAGACCCACCTTATTATAATAGAGAAATAAAGAGACTAAGAAGAAGGTGCAGACTGGAAAGAAATAAAGTTAGAAATGGCTGTGGAAGTAAGAAGAAATTGAAGGAACTTACTAGAAAATTGAATCTAGCAAAGAAGGCAGTTAAGGATATCATGATGGCAAGCATAATTGGCAGTCATACAAATTTTAGTGAAAAATGGAAGGGTATGTATAGGTATTTTAGGGCAGAAACAGGTTCCAAGAAGGACATTCCAGCAATAATTAATGAACAAGGGGAAGTGTGTATGTGAGGATCTTCAAAAGGCAGAAGTATTCAGTCAGCAGTATGTAAAGATTGTTGGTTACAAGGATAATGTTGAGATAGAGGAGGAGACTAAGGCCAAAGAAGTATTAAAATTTACATATAATAACAATGACATTTACAATAAGGTACAAAAGTTGAAATCTAGAAAAGCGGCTGGAATTTTTTTTTTTTGCTATTTGTTTTACGTCGCACTGACACAGATAGGTCTTATGGCGACGATGGGATAGGAAAGGCCTAGGAGTTGGAAGGAAGCGGCCGTGGCCTTAATTATCGTACAGCCCCGGCATTTGCCTGGTGTGAAAATGGAAACCACGTAAAACCATCTTCAAGGCTGCCGAAGGTGGGACTCGAACCCACTATCTTCCGATTACTGGATACTGGCCGCACTTAAGCGACTGCAGCTATCGAGCTCGTTCGGCTGGAATTGATCAGATTTCTGGGGATATACTAAAGACAATGGGTTGGGATATAGTACCATATCTGAAGTACTTATTTGATTATTGTTTGGTCGGAGGAGCTATACCAGATGAATGGAGAGTTGCTATAGTTAGCCCTGTGTATGAAAGGGTGATAGACATAAAGCTGAAAATTACAGGCCAGTACGTTTGACGTGCATTGTATGTAAGCTTTGGGAAGGCATTATTTCTGATTATATTAAACATGTTTGTGAAATTAATAACTGGTTCGATAGAAGGCAATTCGGTTTTAGGAAAGGTTATTCCACTGAAGCTCAGCTTGTAGGATTCCAGCAAGATATAGCAGATATCTTGGATTCTGGAGGTCAAATGGACTGTATCGCGATTGACCTGTCTAAAGCATTTGATACGGTGGATCATGGGAGACTACTGGAAAAATTGAGTGCAATTGGAATAGACAAACGGTCTAGAAATCCAAGAATAACGGCCGAGAGGATTCGTCGTGCTGACCACACGACACCTCGTAATCTGCAGGCCTTCGGGCTGAGCAGCGGTCGCTTGGTCGGCCAAGGCCCTTCAAGGGCTGTAGTGCCATGGGGTTTGGTTTTTTTTTGGAATAGATAAAAGAGTGACTGGATGGGTTGCTATATTTCTAGAAAATAGATCTCAGAGAATTAGAGTAGGTGAAGCTTTATCTGACCCTGTAATAATTAAGAGGGGAATTCCTCAAGGCAATATTATCGGAACTTTATGTTTTCTTATAAATATAAATGATATGAGTAAAGGAGTGGAATCGGAGGTAAGGCTTTTTGCGGGTCATGTTACTCTCTATAGTGTGATAAATAAGTTACAAGATTGTGAGCAACTGCAACGTGACCTCGAAAATGTTGTGAGATGGACAGCAGGCAATGGTATGTTGATAAATGGGGTTAAAAGTCAGGTTGTGAGTTTCACAAATAGGAAAAGTCCTCTCAGTTTTAATTACTGCGTTGATGGGGTGAAAGTTCCTTTTGGGGATCATTGTAAGTATCTAGGTGTTAATATAAGGAAAGATCTTCGTTGGGGTAATCACATAAATGGGATTGTAAATCAAGGGTACAGATCTCTGCACATGGTTATGAGGGCGTTTAGGCGTTGTAACAAGGATGTAAAGAAGAGGGCAAATAAGTCTCTGGCAAGACCCCAACTAGAGTATGGTTACAGTGTATGGTACCCTCACCAGGATTGCCTGATTCAAGAACTGGAAAAAATCCAAAGAAAAGCAGCTCGATTTGTTCTGGGTGATTTCCGACAAAAGAGTAGCGTTACAAAAATGCTGCAAAGTTTGGGCTGGGAAGACTTGGGAGAAAGAAGAAGAGCTGCTTGACTAAGTGGTATGTTCCGAGCTGTCAGCGGAGAGGTGGCGTGGAATGACATTAGTAGACGAATAAGTTTGAATGGCGTTTATAAAAGTAGGAAAGATCACAATGTGAAGATAAAGTTGGAATTTAAGAGGACAAACTGGGGCAAATATTCGTTTATAGGAAGGGGAGTTAGCGATTGGAATAACTTACCAAGGGAGACGTTCAATAAATTTCCAATTTCTTTGAAATCATTTAGGAAAAGGCTAGGAAAACAACAGATAAGGAATCTGCCACCTGGGCGACTGCCCTAAATGCAGATCAGTATTGATTGATTGATTGATTGACATTTTAGTCATGTAATACTCGGAAATGTACACTTTTGTTCAGTAGCGGAGATTGGGAATTAGAAGTGTAGGGGCAAAAAATATGTACAGACAAAAAAACTACCCGGTTTGTGGAATATAGAGGGCGCGGTGGGGGGATGTATATACATCAAAACCGAAGGGAAAAAAAGCTACAAAATGGTTTTCTTATCCTCTCTGAGTGAATTTCAATAGAGAGGTAAAGTTTGAGAGTTTATGAACTTAAGTGCGGTAATAATAGCTTTCTGAGATTTTGATTCAATACTGTACAATAAAACTTTTAAAAGGAACAATATTACACGTGTATTACAGTTAAATACAAGTACGGCATGATTATACAATTAAATTAAACGTAAAGAAAAGGCGAAAAGGTGAGTGGGGGCCGTGAATCACACGCGAATTTATGTAACAGTTCTCGAATTAAATGATACAGCTTTCACCATTCCGTGGCCAATTTTATTCGCTCAAAACAAGGACGTTACATTCCAACGCTCTAAAGTAGGCCTATGCGAGAAAACACAGGAACATTCTTTTCTCGGACCTTATTAGAATTACGAAGAAAATTCATATGAACTTTTTCTGATAATCCGAATTTTAAGTTCACCTGCTCTGCTCCAATGATTCTTTTTTACAAGTTGCTTTACGTCGCACCGACACAGATAGGTCTTACGGCGACGATGTGCCAGAAAAGAGGCAAGGAGTGGAAGTGGCCGTGGCCTTAGTTAAGGTACAGCCCCAGCATTTGCCTGATGTGAAAATGGAAAACCGCGGTAAACCATCTTCTAGGCTGTCGACTGTGGGGTTCGAACCTACTATCTCCCGAATACTGGACGCACCAATGTTTAATAGGACTAAAATTTCGGGCAGCTTATTCATTTTTAAGGGTCTCAGACGTATGCTTTCCTCTGATTTTATTGGCATTTTTCGCTACATGGTCCTCTTAAGATACAGTGTGATTGCAAATCACAGAAAACCACATTCTTTTCCTGAAGTACTGTTGGAATCAGGAAGGAAATGCTTACGAACATTCTTCTAGGAAATATAATTTTGAGTCATTTATTGAATATGTTTAACCGTTTAGGAAGTTCCAGGTGTACATTTTCCTACGACTTGCTTCACATTTTATTTCCCTGTAGGACTCCCTTAAGATACACTGTAATGGTAAGTAGCCCACATGTTAATCAAAAAAATTCCACTTGTAACGTGCCAAATTTGAGCACAGTCCAAGTAGTTTTTACGTGAAAGAAACCAAGAAAAGGAGACCAAGAATGAATCATGCGCCAAAACAAAGCAACATTTTTCTCGAAAATTATTAGAGATACGAGGTACATTCATATAAACTTTTTTCTGGGAACTCGAATTTCATGTACACTTGGCGCGCTCCGTTGTTCACTAGGACAAACCGTTTAGGCAACGTATTCAAATTTAAGGATCCCAAGCATACGTTTTCCTCTGATTTGCTTCACGTTTTCTTTCGCTACATAGCTCACCTACAAGATAGCGTGATAGTAAGTAGCCTATGTGTTAATCAAAGGTGTAATCCAAATGCTTGTCAAATCTTAATTCCGTCGGTCAAGTCGTTGTTTACGTGAAAAAAGACAGAACGAGCTCGATAACTGCAGTCGCTCAAGCGCGGCCAGTATACAGTATTCGGGGGATAGTGAGCTGGAACCCCACTGTTGGCAGCCCAGAAGATTATTTTCCGTGGTTTCCCATTTTAACACCAGGCAAATGCTGGGGCTGTGCCACTGTCGCTTCCTTCCAACTAATAGCGCTTTTCTATCCCATCGTCGCTGTAAGACCTATATGCATCGGTGCAACGTAAATAAAAATTGTAAAGTAAAAAAAATGGTAATGAAATTATCTTCGCGAGAGCAGAGAAAGTAGGAATGACGTAATCTGCGCAGAGTGGTGCTATCTAACGAGGACATTTGGAACTGTTTCTCGATAGGGGACTTGGTAGTCTCGTGCAACTCCCTGAGACCGATACTGGCGAGCATGCTACCTGATGCTATCAGGCTCGTCCCTGCTGAAGTACATTGCGCCGTGCTGTCCACTAGGGAGTTGCCGTAGAAAGCACATCCTCTGAGTCTGATTCGAAGCCAGCAGCGTTTATTGGTCCGTTACGAAGCATTAGTACCGCGAACAACCAAAGATGGCAATTTTTAACATGTTATCGAATATATGTTAGGTTTATTACGATAAAGTCACTTCTCTGTTGTTGGAATTTTACGAAGAATTGGAGGTCCCACGGCTGTGATCACGATATGAACAGTCACGTACAATAACAAGCTTGTTTGCTTGCTTCGATTTATCCACCTGACTTTAAGCATTCTTTTTTACACCAC
The DNA here is from genome assembly GCF_040414725.1 of Anabrus simplex. Taxonomy (NCBI): domain Eukaryota; kingdom Metazoa; phylum Arthropoda; class Insecta; order Orthoptera; family Tettigoniidae; genus Anabrus; species Anabrus simplex. The sequence continues at coordinate 1,326,536,549 of NC_090265.1, read as the reverse complement.
ATTTCAAAAGCTTACACTATTCTTATTTCTATAGTAGGTGTGGTTCATATTTCACTTCCATAAAATACAACGTTCCACGCAATAATAGTTAAAAACTATATTTCTAATATGCATCTTTTCTTTTTTTCTTTTTTCATGTGAGGAAATGTATTCTTAAGAAATTCTTACCTTCCTGGGATAGTCAGAATTCTTATGTGCTCCTTTCTTCTGCCATCGTTAGATATCGTCGCCCGACCGGTAAAAGGTTGTATTCCACAAAGCTCTTCCTATCAATTATTCTCCTTAAGACTGGTCACGCCTCCCAGCCACGTATGGATATGCAGTCCATCAGAACAAATTTTGTTGTGTTCATTTTCCTATGCCCATGTGTAAAGGAAAATGAACCTTACAGTACCGTACTGTAGGAATGTACGTTTGCATTACGATTTACGCACTCCTAGTGTACAATGCATGTAAGGTTCATTTTCGTTTAATCATCGACATAGGAAAACGAACACAACGGACATTGTTCTGATGGACTGCGTATCCATATGTGGCTGGGAGGCGCGACCAGTCTTAAGGAGAATAATGGACAGGAAGAGTATTGTGGGATACAACGTTTTACCGGCGAAGCGACGATATGTTTCTACCCAAGTAACAACATTCATATAGCTCCGTTAAGATTTATTTTTCTAATGTAACACTTCTGTCATCGCCTAACTTTAATGGACTGCATTCCATTAATTTTGTTTTGGAGTTACATATTGATTTTTATTCTTTAAATTTCATTTTGCATTCCCTCTTCAGAATTTTGGAGATGCTATGATCAGTGTCTAATTTGCTGACATGATCACATTTATGCTTTGGTAAGCCTTCTACATTTATTTGAAGGATGAAGGCACTAGGTCGAAGCTTTTCGCATGTTATCTCTGAAAAGCGCCAGTTTTAAAGTTCAACTTGTAATTTTATTTCATATGACCATGAGAGATCTCTGATTTAATTCGACCACCATGCCGTGCTGACTTAGCAGCCCGTTGCCCACGGTGTACCATGTTGGAGGTCGTCTACACGTCGTGCCGTGTGGATTAGATAGGACCTATTGACGACAGACCACGTCAGATGCAAGGCTTCCATACATAAATGGGGACTCAGCAACACTACAACCTTTTACTGTGGACTCCAGGAACAGACTGTGGAACACCTTGCGAAGAAATGCTCACTGGGGAAGTAGCGCGGATCGTTCGGAGACCTCGCCTAAGCGACATCCTCACCTATAACTTGGTTGCAGTCGATAGATGTCGATTTATAATAAACATTTTGAGATCGAATCAGAATGTAACTCTTCCGCGTTCTTTCTTGTACAGACGCGCTCTGTGTGTTTCTGTTCCACATTTCTTTATATTTTTGTGTCTACTTAAGAGCTGTTGTTCTGCCGTAAATAAATAAATAAATAAATAAATAAATAAATAAATAAATAAATAAATAAATAAATAAATAAATAAATAAATAACTTTAACCATACCATTCTGCAGTTTCTCCAAATCTACCAAACATGCTAACCTTAAGAATAGATAGTAAATATACCCATACTATTTCCGAAATGTTGATGCAAGTTGAGTTATGTAATAGTCAAGCTTATTGGGCTGTTAAAGGTCAGGAGTTATCCTTCTGTCTCTCCAGGCCTTGTACGGGAGACAGCGGGAGAAAATCGAACGTGTGTCTCTGGAAAGAGAAGCCGTCAGCTTAGATATATACAAAGGGCGATGGTATATAACGGAGAAAATCGAAGCTAGAACAGAAAGCGCACACACGCAACGAGAGTGAATGCCAGAACAAGGATAATCAATACGAGGAAGAACGGTAGGGAGGATGACACGGGAAACGCCAAGAGAGAAACAAAAATAAAACTCAACAGAGAAGATATAAAACACCGTCCATGAAATAATTAGGTTATGTTCGCTCTTTTATTTGTATCTTGCTAGGAAACAGAGTTTGTATACTTAACGAAGGTAGTCCTGTATACAGAATGATATACATTTCAACGGATTCTTTGATCATTTTAAAGTCACAAAACCATTACTGTACGTTTCGTATGAATAAGAACTCGTCACAATTGCAAAAGTTAATTTCATATTTAGGGAAATATTACAACTCAGAAAATATTTTATTAAAACGCTACTTGTTCCACGCGTGCGCTGAAAAATAAAACGCATGAGTCGTTTGATCGATTTACATCGAGAGAAATATTAAAAATCATGATGTCTGAGAATCTTCTTAACGTAGTACTATAGTCTCTACTGTCAACATTCAGATAGGTAAGTCTATGGGTATAGGTAGGAAACGAATGCCTAGTAACAATACACTCTTCATCGAAGATTTAAAACATATCTGTACTCTCGGGTAGATAATTCGTTCAAAAAAAAAAAAAAAAAATTAAAAATAGTGATACAGCATTTACTCGCTTAACAAGCAATTGATAATTTAGCCTATATTCTTAAAATACTAACAGTCCGCCTCTGTGGTGTAGTGGTTGGTGTGATTAGCTGCCACCCCCGGAGGCCCGAGTTCGATTCCCGGCTCTGCCACGAAATTTGAAAAGTGGTACGAGGGCTGGAACGGAATCCACTCAGCCTCGGGAGGTCAAGTGAGTAGAAGTGGGTTCGATTCCCACCTCAGCCATCCTGGAAGTGGTTTTCCGTGGTTTCCCACTTCTCCTCCAGGTAAATGCCGCGATGGTACCTAACTTAAGGCCACGGCCACTTCCTTCCCTCTTCCTTGTCTGTTCCTTCCAATCTTCCCAGCATAGCAGGTGAGGCCACCTGGGCGAGGTACTGGTCATCCTCCCCAGTTGTATCCCCGACCCAGGGTCTGAAGTTCCAGGACACTGCCCTTGAGGCCGTAGAGGTGGGATCCCTCGCTGAGTCCGAGGTAAAAACCAACCCTGGAGGGTAAACAGATTAAAAAGAAGAAGAAAATTCTAACAGTTTTTAGCACACCGCTTTCATGTGCAATGATCTGTTAGACTTATTTTTTTCATAAATACATATTTCTATTCATCAAAATTTCGGGACTCCCAATTCGTTCAAATGTAATTTCGTTTTCATTGCATGATTCAAGATAAATATGCCCGGCTCCTTGGATGAATGGTCAACGTAGCTGCCCTTGATTCAGAGTGTCCAGGTTTGATTTCCAGCTTTTAGTCTCATCCAATTAATTCCTCTGGTTCGGTGGTGGTTTAGGAGGAAGTAAAACTGGGCAACCATCCTCTATTAATATTAATCAGAGGGAAAATTGAAGATGTTTGACACTTCGAAGAATGAATGCATTGGCAATAGGAAGGGACCTCGATGTACGTAAAAATATACCAAGTCCACATATGCAAGACAGATCGTACCAGCGGCCTTACTAGGGTTTGGGGAAAGCAGCAAAGGAAGAAGAAAGAGGATAAATATGACATGAAATCTCAAACAATGGAGAAGGACATTTTTGGTTATACTGTAGGATTAATTTTATAAGTATGTCAGCAATAAAGAAACAGAAAAGAGAAATAAACTTCAAATATGTTCATCCTCGCTGAAATTTTTTATAAGTTAAGAAAGATGTGGACAATTTGTGTCAATGAGTTGAAACACAAGGAATTTGTATGCTCAGTAAGTAAGGTTTTGCGCACAGTTATAATAAAGCTCGTGCGATCTAGAATGAGACAGACGAACTGTACCGACATCGCACAAAGATATTTGACGACGATGGAAATGAGGAAAAGAGCAAGTAGGGTGAGGGTCCGAGAGATGAACCTAACTATGAGGGACGAAGCTGACATGGACTATGTATTGCGGACATAGGAGAAAGGGAGAGGGAGAGAGAGAACAAGAAGCCGAGCAGAAAACGACAGACTAAAATACGAAATATCAGACGGCGCCATTTCTACGTAATGGAAGGAAAGGAGCAGAGGAGATTTTTAGTTGAGTTAAATGACAATAGAGAGATGGCTGTATAAAGAGAGAAAGAACAGAAAGAGGCAAAGGGGCAGAGATTGCTGGGAGAGGGATAGAAAGTAGCTACCGAATAGGAAAACTCTTCAGGGTAGGCCATACAGATAAGTAATCTATTTCTCAAACAGAGAAAGAGTTTCACAGGAGAAACTTGAGAGAGCAGACTGTGGTCATTCCTCAAACAATGCGTATTGATTCTGTTGCATATTCATTTCAAGGGCTTCATTCATTTTTCGCGCAAGAATTTTCTGATAACCTTTTTTATTTTTTCCTTAATATGTGCGCAGCTGGAATATTATTTGGACCTAGTATAAAGAAAAGTGTCCTATATATCATCATAATACAGTATTATAGTGGGGAAATGAAATAATAAATGATTCAACCAGTGGCGTATAACGAATTTTGTTAGTGGGAGGGAGGGTTCATTTTTAAGACCGGTTTTTCAGAGGCAAATCACCGGTATTCTAATTTTGTTACTACTACTGCGTGCTGCTTGAGAGAGGCGATAAATGTGCGCTTCGTTCACCTGGAAGGACGTGGGTTCGATTACCAGCCGGAAGTCGAACTTTTAGGAGCACGATTTCCACTTCTATTTCATTTAGGATAAATTAAGATAATAATCAATAAATTATAATAACTAATTATTACACATATGTAATATTTTTCCGCCTCTATGGTGTAGTGGTTGATGTGATTAGCTGCCACCTCCGGAGGCCCGGGTTCGATTCCCGGCTCTGCCAGGAAATTTGAAAAGTGGTACGAGGGCTGGAACGGAATCCACTCAGCCTCGGGAGGTCAACTGAGTAGAAGTGGGTTCGATTCCCACCTCAGCTATCCTGAAAGTGGTTTTCCGTGGTTTCCCACTTCTCCTCCACGCATATGTCGGGATGGTACCTAATTTGTAGCCACGGCCACTTCCTTCCCTCTTCCTTGTCTGTCCCTTCCAATCTTTCCAACCCCCGCAAGGCCCCTGTTCAGCATAGCAGGTGAGGCCGCCTGGGCGAGGTACTGGTCATCCTCCCCAGTTGTATCCCCCGACCCAGAGTCTGAAGCTCCAGGACCCTGCCCTTGCAGCGTTAGAGGTGAGACCCCTCGCTGAGTCCGAGGGAAAAACCGACCCTGGAAGGTAAACAGATAAAGAAGAAGTAATGTTTTTATGTATTTCACTTTAATGTAAGTATACAATAACCTGTCTGTAGCGGGGTCTTATTACCCTCCTACGATAATGGAGTAGGACGTACACCTAAAGTCTCCACGCGGAGTGTTGGGCGGTAAATAACCTGACCCCCTTAGGGGACCAACGACTTCGGGCGATTATTTCCCTTAGTTGGGATGGTGGACCCCACAGTGTAGGAAATGACACTGGAACTCACCAAGCTGCGTCTGTTCGCAGGTTAGGGGTGGCTGAAAGAAACGTCTGCACACCACGATAGGAGTAGCCTGGTCAACTGCTGGCAGTAGGTCAACTATGTCTTAGGGAGTGGCCAACCCATCGCCATAATAGTCAATATGATGAATTTAAATATGGTTCTTCAGGAAAGATTAGCTCGTCTCTGCATGCGACGCGCGGCTCTTTCGTTGCTGCAGGAGTGGAAGGATGTGGGCGACCAATAGCGAACTACAACAATGGACATGAAATGGCATATGGCTTTTAGTGCTAGGCGCGTCAGAGGACATGTTCGGCTCGCCAGGTGCAGGTCTTTTGATTTGACTCCCGTAGGCTACCTGCGCGTCGTAATGAGAATGAAATGGCGATGGAGATGACAAATACACCTAGCCCCCGTGCCAGCAAAATTAACCAATGATGGTTAACAATCCAGACCCTGCTGGGAATCGAACCCGGGACCCGTGTGACCAAAGGCCAGCACCCTAACCATTTAGCCATGGAGCCGGACTACAATGTTGGAATGGCAAATATCATGACGCTGCACGGTAAAGGCTTGGTTTCTCAGAACCGACGCATGCGAGGTGCGAGGTGCGAGGCCCGCCTCGCACAAATCCAAACTACACGAGCTTATGCAAGTGGTTTCTCAAGCTGCGCGGTGCGCAGTGTGCGCAACCTCGCAGTGAGACCTTGCAGCGTCACCGCGCACTGATTCGTCCGGCCAGATTTGTGCGAGGCGACAGCAGTGCGAGGCGACATTGTTTCTGTTCTTGTTTTTACTGTTTTAAGCAACACGATGAGCTTTACGGACGAAGTGGACGAGAAACTGATTAAAGAAATTCGAATACACCCAGTGTTGTATAACTTACAACACAAGAGCTACAAAAGCAACGTTGTGAAAGACAACTTACGGAAAATGATATCACTGAAGATGGATAGAACAGCTAATAAATGTTGCTAGTTTTATGTATTATACGATGGTCTTGAGAAGGAAAGAGTTCGTAAAAATAGAAACTCCAAAAACGGAGGTACCAGACGATTAATGTTAATTTACTGTCATTTGGAACCTCCGTTCTTGGGATTCTTTGCTTTTTCATTGATGTGGTAGCTGCCTCTGTGGATTGGTGGTAGGGTGTCTATTATTATTATTATTATTATTATTATTATTATTATTATTATTATTATTATTATTATTATTATTATTATTATTATTATTGATGTTACTTATAACAAATATAATGAGTTCAGTTTCAAAGGATTAAATAATTAACAGATTTAGAAATGATATATCAACCAATTAATCCATTACTTTAATATCAAATATGCCAGTATATATAATTTTACAAAATTTGAGTTCAGTATTGTTCATTTAATAAAATCACGTGTTTTATTTTAATAACGGTGTTCATTCCGTTATTATGCTAATTGGGTTACAGAAAAAGTAAACTATAGGTAAACACAAATACATGTTTGTCCGTTAGAAAAAAAACTTTCACTCCACCCTGTTAGCATATTCTCTTTGTCATACCGATTCTCTCTCCCTGGTACAAAAAATATTTCTTGAAGCTGTCTCTTATCATGAAATCATCATGTATAGAATTACCTCCGTTGTCAGCTGCCAGAGGAATCATGTTTTCTGTTAATTCCAAATAGCCAATAAAGTGTTAATTTGGGCAAGGAATTCGCTCATTCCGGAGAAGGTTGTGGACGATACAGGTTGACATCACAAGATCATCAACAGTTTCCATTGATACTGCTATAGGGGTGAAGAAAACCCTCCAGTACTGACACATAATCCGCTTCCTCTTCCAACAGTAGCGCACAGGCTGCGAGCCATGTGCTCGGCAACTGATCCACTTCGCAGCCTAGGAAACCACGAGCCTCGCAGCGTCATTGGGATGAAAGTACGCAACGTCGGCCTCGCACCTCGCATGCGTCAGTTCTGAGAAACCAAGCCTTAAGACAGAAGAACTTGCCACTTCATGAAGGTGAAAGAGCCATTCCGGGAAAGTTTAAAGGGTACCTAGCACTTCGAGATAGATACAGGCCGTCCTACAGCGGACATCGACATAAAAAAGATGGAATAGGTAGACAAGTGTATGTTCCTGTAACAGAGAATTATGATGAAGACATTGAAGACCTCTTTGAGGAATTGGAAAGCCTTAACATGATTAAAATAGTTTAATGATAGGAGGTTTAAATGCACACGTGGGAAGTGAGAGACAAGGAAAGTTTGAAATTATAGGTTCTTCATGGAAATGTAAATGAAGGAGGAGAAACACAGACTGATTTTTCTAAGAGGAACCAGCTCACAGTAGGAAACACACGGTTTGGGAAGAAAATCACCGTATATGGATGAGGTATAGATTGGAAACTAGAAGAGACTATGCAATAGTGGAAAAGGCACATCGTAAGAAGTTGATGAATGTTACAGCCGTACAAAAAAGACGCATTTGTTGGTGCCTACAGGACGGTGATAGCTAAGTTGAAAGTAGGAAAATTTGAAAAGTTTCATGTAGCAAGAGAGAGAGAGAGAGAGAGAGCTGAGAGGAAGGGATGTGTGAGACAAGTTCCTAAGTGTGATAAAACCTTTAATAGCCAGAAATATAGGTTGGGAGTTTGGAAGATAAGCAGAAAAAAGGACCAGGAAGAATAGAAGGGATGTGAGAAAGGAAAACGGAAAAGGTGAAAAAGAAAGAGAGCCCTTGGTGAAATAATAAAGTACCATGAAAATCATGGAAAAGGCATGGAAAGCATATGCAGAACTTGTAAAGAAAACAATAAATTTGTGGAAGAAAAGAAAAAGATAATTGGATAATGTTCACACAGAAACTAACAGGTGATGCACAATGTGAAAATAAATTACTCTACGGAATCCCAAGATACAAGAAAATTTAAACACCAGATGTGTGAGGGAGGAAGATGGGGTAGTTATAAAAAAAATGGAAGAAATAAAGAACAGATATGAAGATCCTTCCAGCAGCTTCGGAAGGAAAATGGTCGAGACCCGACTAACGGGGGAAGTGGAGACCATGACTGAATCCAGGATCTTCTTGCTGACGATAAATCCTGTGCCAATGTGGGGGCGGTTCTTATTACACGTTTACCAGATTTACCTTTAAAGACACTGTAGCACTGCGATTCGAAGGCATGTTCATCAGTATTTTTTTTCTTGAAATACCATAATTAGGATTTTATATTGGGACAGGATATCAGTATGTTTTTTCTTTCTGTTTACCGAGTTTCAGAAGAGAATTTCTGTTAAAGGTCGCAAAGAAGTTGCTATGTTTGTGTCTGACCAGAATGTCGGGACAGGCTCCCCAGAATCCGAATGCCTAAATGCGTCACTCAAGGTGACTGTGGATTGGTTTTCATCTGGGGCAGTAGGTGTCCGGACATTTCGTGCCACGGACATTCCCTAGCACTTGATTTTTGAGGACATTTCGTACCACCTATGTCGTTACCTATCTGCGAACGGTTTTCCCGTATTCTCCAGATATTTACGCCACGACAATCCTTACCACTTGTCTTCAAAGTGGAATTCCATTTCCACGCCAGCGGACGTAATGAGCTTCACAGACACGCTTTAGAAATCAGAAACAAAATAATTTACATTTGCTGATGAAAACTTCTATGTAATTTTAATAATTTCCCTTTAAACTATACTTATCACTTATGTTTATGTAAATATCATCAGAAGAAAGTCGAGTCTTTGAAGTATTAATCCTGAAACAAAACAGTACAATAGAAATATACATCGTGTTCGGGCGCAATGTACCTGACGAGCATACGGGTGGATAATATTACTATTATTGTGAATATTTATGAATTACTGCATTATTTCATTATCAACTAAGATAAAAGAGTCTGATGAACTGGCCGATATGGACTTGAAAGACACGCAGAAACAGAAAACTACTGAAAGATGGAAGTGCTAGGTCCCAGCGAATAACGAATACGAGATAAGTTGTGCCAGTCAGGTCAGTTGCCCCCGACGGAAGGTTAACATGAGTAGCGGTCACACCGTGCGGAGGCTTCTGCGCCACTAGTAGACAATGGATATACAAAAATGAATACATTAATTAGGATATCGCTTTTATTTCGCAATACTTCCCACTCTTTCGAGTGTTTTGGAATGTCCTCTCCTAAATATTTTAAAGTCATTAGCTGACACTCCGCAGGTAATCAGCCGGTCAAGTGGTACGAACTGTCCTAGAACCGGGGTAGTAGCTTCTGCTGAACTTCCAACCATGCTTTGAACCGTGTCCGGGCATTTCGTACCATGGACATTCCGTACCACTTGACTTTTAAGGACATTTCGTACCACCTAGTGCGCTATCTATCTGTGAACGTTTTTCCGGTAATCCCCAGATATTTACGCCAGGGCAATGCGTACCATTTGATGTCAAACTGGAATTCCATTTCCACGCCAGCGGGTGTGGTGAGTCTAACAGACACACTATAGAAATCATATCTTTTTACAAGAATTTTATTATTTTAATAATTGTCCTTTAAACTATACTTATCACTTATATCTACATAAATATTATCATAAGAAAGTCGATTGTTAAAAGTATAAATCCTGAAACAAAATAATACAATAGAGATATACATCGTGTTTGGGTGCAATGTACCTGACAAGCATAAGGATGGATAATATTAGTATTATTGTGAATATTTATAAACAACTACATTATTTCATGCCGGGCTGAGTGGCTCAGACGGTTAAGGCGCTGGCCTTCTAACCCCAACTTGGCAGGTTCGATCCTGCCTCAGTCCGGTGGTATTTGAAGGTGCTCAACAGCCCCGTGTCGGTAGATTGACTGGCACGTAAAAAAACTCCTGCGGGACTAAATTCCGGCACCTCGGCGTCTCCGAAGACCTTAACAAGTAGTTAGTGGGAAGTAAAGCAAATAACCTTATAACATTATTTCATTATCAAGTAACTGAAATAAAATATTATGATGAACTGGCAGATGTGGGCTTGAAGGTCACGCGGAAACAAGAAACTAGTGGAAGTAGCTAGGTCCCCGCGAATGACGAATACGATTTAAGAATTAACACGTCTGCTAATCAGATCAGTTGGGCACGACGGAAGGTTACATCAGTAGTGGTCACGGTTCTAGGACATTTCATACCACGGATATTTCGTACCACTTGATCGGCTGATTACCAGCGTAGTGTCAGTTAATGACTTTTAAATATTTAGGAGAGGACATTCCGTACCACCTGAAAGAGTGGGGAATATTGCGAAGTAAAAACGATATCCTAATTAATGTATCCATTTGTATATCCATTGTCCACTACTGGCGCAGAACTTTCCGTCGGGCGAAACTGATCTGATTGGCACACGTGTTTATTCTTATCTCGTATTCGTCACTTTCGGGGACCTAGCTACTTCCATCTTTAAGTAGTTTCCAGTTTCCGCGTGGCCTTCAAACACGTATCGTCCGGTTCATCAGAATCTTTTATTTTTACTTACTTAGTATTCACAATAATAGTAACATTATCCATCCTTGTGCTCGTCAGGCACATTGCGCCCGAACGATGTGTATTTCTCTTGTATTGTTTCGTTTCAGGATTTACACTTCAAAAAATCGACTTTCTTATGATAATATTTACGTAAACATGAGTGGTAAGTATAGTTCAAAGGGAAATTATTAGAATATACAGCAGAAGTTTTCTGCAGCAAATGTTCAATAAATTTCCAATTTCTTAGCGATCATTTAGGAAAAGGCTAGGAAAACAACAGATAGGGAATCTGCCACCTGGGCGACTGCCCTAAATGCAGATCAGTAGTGATTGATGTTGTAAGTTATTTTTGTTTCTGATTTCTGAAGTGTGTCTGTCAGACTCATTACGCCCGCTGGCGTGGAAATGAAATTCCAATTTGACATCAAGTGGTACGGATTGTCCTGGATAAAATAGTTGAGGATTACAGGAAAACCGTTCGCCGATAGTTAACGGCTTAGGTGGTACGAAATGTCCTAAAAATCAAGTGGTACGGATTGTTCGTGGTACGAAATGTCCGGACACCGTGGTCACACCATGCGGAGGCTTCTGCGCCACTAGTGGACAATGGATATACAAATGAAAACATTAATTAGGGAATAGTTTTTACTTCGCAATACTTCCCACTGTTTCAAGTGGTACGGAATGTCCTCTCCTAAATATTTTAAAGTCATTAGCTGACACTTCGCAGGTAATCAGCCGGTCACTTGGTACGAACTGCCCTAGAACCGCTTTGGACAGCTGAAGAAGAGCTGCTGACTCGGACCGGCGATGTTTCGCGCCAACCAAGTTACTACGTTGGCTGAATGGTCAGCGTACTGGCCTTTGGTCCAGAGGGTATCGGGTTCGATTTCTGCCGAGTCGGGGATTTTAACCTTAATTAATTAATTCCATTGGCTCGGGGGCTGGGTGTGTGTGGCGTATTCAGCCTTAGAAATCATCCTATGTAGGGCCCCTATCTTCACAGACATGCAGGTCGCTTAATAGACCGTCTACGAGAAAAAAATCCGCACCAGACCTCTCTGGAGATCATACGTCATTATTAAAGTCCAGTTTCTCCATACGAGTCGGAGATGAGGTGAAGTTATATGCCATGCTTTTACGGCCGGGTGCATTTCCTGTTGCTAAGGAAGAGGAAATGAACGATGGTGAATGAAACTGGGTAAGGAAGTGGAAGGAACTGCTGCTGAGAAGGTTTTCATTCCCCACCGCAGGGTGGGGCGGGCCACCCAGAAGGTTACGCCTTCTCTCTGGCCGGGCGAAGTGAGAGAAGCAGGAGATTTGTAGGATGAAGAAGAGGGGGAAAGACGAAGTGAATAGTAAGTAAGATGTTATCTTGGGGCGTCTTGGTTGGGGGAGATGGCTACCGATGGAGAGTTATACAGGAGTGTCGAGAAGGAAGTTTCGTGGAAGTGTAAGGTGGTGAAGTGTTGAAGCGATATGATAGAGGACAGTTATGAGGTGTCGGAGATGTTCAAGGGTCAGTGGTGGTGGGATGGAGATATTAGCAGAAGAAGGAGTTGGACGGACATAGATAGAGCGCTGGAAGGGAGGATGATCAGGCCGGGTATGGCGACGAGATGTGGAGTGGTGATATCTAGGGCGGGGAGGTGAGCGAGAGGGTTCGACGGGATGACGACGGCCGTAGAGAAGTTCTCCGCTGGAGATCAGGTGGGCGACGGCTGCTGCGCTGTGAAGCTGAAGTCTGGTTAAATACGTCGGACCGGTGGAGTTGTAGATACGGAACGCCCTCTTGACGGGAATGGCTTGAAGGCGAAGTTGTTCTTGAATGTCTGTTGCCGGAATGAGTGGGCTTACGCCGCTGACGAAGCAACTGAGGACTTCGTTTGTGGCTGATGTGTCTGACGGTGATGGAAGTTGATGAGCGGCTGCTGCTGTTACGACCGACAGTGGTGGTAGTGATGTCGTGGTCGGCAAGGCAGATGTAGACAGCGTAGAATGCGGGTGAAGTAGCGGGGAGGAATACGTAATAGTCGAGGTGGATCAACAGGAGGTAGCGCGGGGAGAGAGGTGGATAGAAGCGGCGATGAATGGGACGACGTAACAGTTGTGATGGAAAGCGAGGAGAGGGTGTGAGCAGGGGTCGCAAAGGTAGTGGTGATGGTGGTGGTGGCGGTCGTCATGGTAGTTGGTGGTAGGGAGGCTGACATCCAACGAGGAGTCGGCCTATATGCTTTGTTGGCTCGGCGCGAGCGGAAAGTAAAGATGTGTAGCCACCCGGCCGATCAAAAATAGTAGGAGTGTCTTCTGCGACGAGTTGTGTTGTCCACTTCAGAGACGTCGAGCGTCGAAGGAATCGACTGTGGCATATGAACAGAAACTGTTCCGGCATTTGCCTGGAAGTGAAAATGAGGAAATTAGCGAAAACCATTCTCAGGACAGCAGACTGTGGGGTTCGAATCCAGTCGTCTCCAGAATGCAAAGCTCGGCTCCATAGGCATAGCTCGTTAACACGCGCGGCCATTTCGCTCGGTTAAAAGGTAGAATATATAAAATAAGAAATGTGTGCATTGCTCAGGATTTAAATAGAATGATATTTTTGTATCGGTCGTGTCCACAGTAACATGGAAATTCGTCCAGCCCCACGGTGTAGGGGGCAACGCGTCCGCCTGTCACCCGGCGGTCCCGGATTTGATTCCAGGCCGGGTCAGGGGTTTTTAATTGTAAATGATTAACATCCCTGGCCTGGGGACTGGGTGTTTGTGTCATCCTTGACGTCCATTTCCTCACATTCAACACTTTACACTTCCGCCATTTACAACATACACGCAGGTTCCTCACGTATGGTGCAAGTAGGGGCAAATGATCTTTCTAGGTCGACGCCCCGAACCAACAGCATTTTAAAACTTAAAAAAGCAAGGAAATGCACTTTTTAATTTTCCGTTATCTCTCTCTCTCTCTCTCTCTCTCTCTATATATATATATATATATATATACTAGCAAGATACCCGTGCTTCGCTACGGTATTATACTGAAATTTATAATTGAATGCTTATTGTTTTAGATATATAATCCGCCGAAATTCGCGATCTGACTCGTTTTCGGCGAGAATCCACCAAAATTCCCGATCTGACTCGTTTTCTATTAGATTACGGCATGTTTCCTCCCATTTTTCAATCTTCCTTTCCAGCAATCGATTTCGTACTTCCCGGGCTAGGCTCAGATATTCCTCCCGGTCAGTTGGGTCCCTAAATCTTTGCCATATTTTCCTATAATCATTTTTAATATGGATAAAATCCTTCAGGAGAACCGGCGTGGTGTCATATTGGTGCCTTGGCGGCACTAAACCCGCGGCCGGACTGCATTCTTAGTCATTACCAGTCCAGGAGCCGTTTCCAGCGCAGCGCAGTCCGCACAACTGACGACAGTCCGGAACATTATTATTATTATTATTATTAATATTTATATTATTATTGTTTCTATTATGTGTTGCTGTAATGGCTGATGACAGGGAAAACCGGAGTATCCGGAGAAAAACCTGTCCCGCCTCCGTTTTGTCCAGCACGAATGACACATGTAGTGACCGGGATTTGAACCACGGAACCCAGCTGTGAGAGGCCGGCGCGCTGCCGCCTGAGCAACGGAGGATCCTTATAAGTACACTAGCAAGATACCCGTGCTTCGCTACGGTATTATACTGAAATTTATAATTGAATGCTTATTGTTTTAGATATATAATCCGCCGAAATTCGCGATCTGACTCGTTTTCGGCGAGAATCCACCAAAATTCCCGATCTGACTCGTTTTCTATTAGATTACGGCATGTTTCCTCCCATTTTTCAATCTTCCTTTCCAGCAATCGATTTCGTACTTCCCGGGCTAGGCTCAGGTATTCCTCCCGGTCAGTTGGGTCCCTAAATCTTTGCCATATTTTCCTATAATCATTTTTAATATGGATAAAATCCTTCAGGAGAACCGGCGTGGTGTCATATTGGTGCCTTGGCGGCACTAAACCCGCGGCCGGACTGCATTCTTAGTCATTACCAGTCCAGGAGCCGTTTCCAGCGCAGCGCAGTCCGCACAACTGACGACAGTCCGGAACATTATTATTATTATTATTATTAATATTTATATTATTATTGTTTCTATTATGTGTTGCTGTAATGGCTGATGACAGGGAAAACCGGAGTATCCGGAGAAAAACCTGTCCCGCCTCCGTTTTGTCCAGCACGAATGACACATGTAGTGACCGGGATTTGAACCACGGAACCCAGCTGTGAGAGGCCGGCGCGCTGCCGCCTGAGCAACGGAGGATCCTTATAAGTACATTTAGAACAGTAAAATCAATTGGTCTCACCTCCTTCTACACCCCACCACCGTTAAGTTTATTTACCGCCACCCACTCCCCTCCAAAAAAAAAATAAATAAAAGAAGGCTTGTTTCTTTATGTTTAAGGGAGATTCCAAACACTAATATTCACGTCTATTACCTTCAGTTTTGAGATATAAGTATCCCCATAAGAATAATTTATTTTTTCACTTCATTTCACTATACTCCCCCCCCCCCTCACTAAGTGAATATTCCCGCAAAAATTACTTGCTTCTTTAATAGTAAAGGATCGTCTAAATACCAATTATCACGACTCTAATTTCTTCAGTTTTTTATTTATGTGTCCCTATGAAAGGAATTCAACTCCTTTACACTCCCGCCCTCCAAGATGGTTTCCTCCCAAAAACGCGTTTTTCTTTGTTTTTAAAGGAGATCCAAATACGAATTTTCACGTCTGTAACAGCTTTAGTTTTTATTAGATGTATGTATTCTCATACAATTAAGTCAACTAAATTTTCAATTATTTCCCCCCCCCCCCACTTCATTGGATTTTCCGAGAATACGTGTTCCTTTACTTTTAAAGCAGATTGCAAATATCAAATTTCACGTCTGTAACATCTTCATTTTTGAGATATCAGTAGCTTAATTAAAAGAATTCAACACCATTTTCAGTCACATTTACCCCCCTCCACCCAAGTGGGATTTCCGAAAACTAAACATACACGTTTCTTTATGTTTAATAGAGATAAAAAATACCATTTTTAACTTCTGTAACATGCTAAGTTTTTTAGATATACTGTAAAAATTCTCATTTTAAAATTTTTCCCGTTTTGAGTTCCCCTTAAGTGGAGTTTCCAAAAACAAATCACCTATGTTTCTTTACATTTACAGGAGATTCCAAACACCCACTTTTTACGTCTGTAACATTTTACGTTTCCAAGATATTCTGTACATATAGTCTTTCAAAAAATTCACCCCAATTTGTCACTCCTGTTTAGCCGCCATTAATTGGATTTTCCAAAAATTAAAAAATACGTGTTTCTTTATTTATAAAGGAGATCCCATATACAAATTTTCAGTTCTGTAATATCTTTCGTTTCTGAGATATATGTATCCTCATTAAAGGCATTCAACCCATTTTTCATCCTTGTACACCCCACCTATTGCGATTTACAGCAAACCAAAAAATACGTGTTCCTTTATTTTTAGAGGAGATTCTAACTACCAATTATTACATCTGTAAATTTTTAAGTTCTAAGATGTAGACACACTCATTTTAAAAAATTCACCCCCCCTTTTCACCCTCCAATATTTGGAATTTTCAAAAACGAAAAAATACGTGTTTCTTTACTTTTAAAGTAGATCCCAAATACCAATTTTCAGGTCTGTAATATCTTCAGGTTCTGAAATATAAGTAGCCTCATTTAAGGCATTCAACCCATTATTCACCCTTTTACACCCTTCCTATTGGGATTTTCCGAAAACAAAAGAATACGTGTTTCTTTATTTTTAAAAGAGATTCTAAATACCAATTTCTACATCTATAAACTTTAAAAGTTTCGAGATATAGATACACTAATTTTTAAAAAAATCACCCCCTTTTCACCCCCCCCCCCATTAATTGGAATTTCCAAGAAGAAAACGTGTTTCTTTATTTTTAAGGAGATCCCAAACACCAATTTTCAGGTCTGTAATATCTTCAGGTTCTGAAATATAAGTAGACTCATGAAAGGCATTGGACAACTTTTTCAAACTTTTCCACCCTTCCTATTAGGATTTTCCGAAAACAAAATACACATGTTTCTTTATTTTTAAAGGAGATTCTAATACCAATTTTCACATCTATAACCTTTAAAAGTTTTGAGATATAGATACACTCATTTTAAAATATTACCCCCTTTTTACCCCCCCTTAATTGGATTTTCCAGAAACAAAAAAAATACGTGTTTCTTTATTTTTAAAGGAGATCCCAAACACCAATTTTCAGGTCTGTAATATCTTCAGTTTCTGGGATATAAGCAGCCTCATTAAAGGCATTTAACCCTTTTTTCACCCCTTTTCACTCCTCCTATTGCGATTTTTCGAAAACGAAAAAATACGTGTTTATTTTTTTAATGAACATTCTAAATGCCAATTTTTACATCTGCAAACTTTAAAAGTTTGGAGATATAGATTCACTCATTTTAAAAATTCACCCCCCCTTTTCACCCTCCCATTAATTGGATTTCCCAAAAACAAAAGATACGTGTTTCTTTATTTTTAAAAGTACCGGTATCCTGATTAAAGGCATTCAACCCATTTTTCCCCATTTTCACCCATTTTCACCCCTCCTATTGGGATTTTCTGAAAACAAAAAAATACGTGTTTCCTTATTTTTAAAGACGATTCTAAATACCTATTTTTACATCTGTAAACTTTTAAAGTTTTGAGATATAGAGACACTCATTTTAAAATTTCACCCCCCTTTTCACCCCCTTAGCGAAGGAATATCCAAAAATCCTCTCTTAGCGAGCACCTACATCTTAATATGAACATATCCCCAAAATTTTATTTCTTTATGTCCAGTAGTTTTGGCTCGGCGATGATGAATCAGTCAGTCAGTCAGTCAGTCAGTCAGGACAAGTTATTTTATATATATAGATATATATACGCGCATCACGAGAAAATGGCTGAAGAGAATGTAATGAAAATTGGTATGTATGACTGAGTCGGAAGAGAACTAAATTTGAATGCCTACAATATCGAAAGCTCAACAATAACTGACAATTGTTGTAATGTGATTTGCCTCTTCTGGTGGCATTCTTCTCTGATAGATAGGATTACTGATGCGTCCCGAGTAAAGCAGCGTGCCTGAATATCGGCGGAAAATAGCTGGGGAGTTTCATAACTTTGCACCTCCTGTCTGATTATTCCGTCAACGAGGTGTACTACAGTTAGTAGTATTTCTGTATCGGTCGTGTCCACAGTAACTTTGGGTCAGGGTTTAGTATTGATTTGACTTAGTTTTATGGATGGGTGACTGTAGCCAGCCCTATGTGTGAGGGTTGTATTCACTATTTCGTGTTCTGCGCCTAGAACAACCGCTGTGTGATAATATTTCAGCTTAAAACTCTGACCCGAATGGTTCTGTTATCTAAGATTCAGTATCGCTTGAACTATGTCAACGAATGTTCGTTCTAAGTGATACATGTGCTGCGGGTCAGTATCTTCCCTCAACAAAGTTACATAACGATCTTTCGAGGTGCAACGACAATTATATAAAATTGAAATACCGCATACTCAGCGTGCTAGGTATGAATTTCTAACAGATTTTGCAATATGATATAAGCAGAGTTGACAGACAAAACGTTTCAAAGAAATTACTTTGACCGGGCGAGTTGGCCGTGCGTTTAGAGGCGCGCGGCTGTGAGCTTGCATCCGGGAGATAGTGGGTTCGAATCCCACTGTCGGCAACCCTGAAGATGGTTTTCAGTGGTTTCCCATTTTCACACCAGGCAAATGCTGGGGCTGTACCTTAATTAAGGCCACGGCCGCTTTCTTCCAACTCCTAAGCCTTTCCTATCCCATCGTCGCCATAAGACCTATCTGTGTAGGTGCGACGTACAGCCCCTAGAAAAAAAGTAAATTACTTTGATTGACCTTTGTCTCGTATGAGAAGATAAATCACCGCACGAGTTAGCGGTCGGCTTAGGGTCGCGTAGTTATGAGCTTGCATTCAGGAGATGGTGCGTTCGAATCCCAACGTTAGCAGCTCTGAAGATGGTCTTCCGCGGTTTCCCATTTTCACACCAGGAAAATGCTGGAGCTGTACCTTAACTAAAGTTTCGGCTGCTCCTTTCCCATCATTGCGTGTCGAAAGCTTTCGATGTGTTGGTGCGACATTAAACCACTAGCGAAAGAAATGTTTAAGTTGAGCAATGTTTTTCCAATGGCAGTTTTCATAAGTTGACTGTAAAGTAAAACAACGTATATGTATAAATTCGATGTGTGCGGTGTAATTTCCAGATATCTTCTTGTTGACATTCTTCCGAATACTTTGGGTCAGGGTTTAGTATTGAGTTGGCCTAGTTTTAGGGATGGATGTCTTTCCTCAAGCCAGCCTTATGTATTCACTATTTAGTGTTTCTGTGATGGCTGATAGTATGGTATGTTATGTGTAGATGGCGTGGATCAAACCTCGCAGCCACATGCTCGATAACACACATTTAAATATTCACTGAAACTTTTTCACAAAACAATCTTACGTCTTTACACTTTGATACAATTCTTCGTAGTCAGAAGTATGGGAAATTACTCGGCCAGCGATCTACAACATAAAGGATTAAAAACCTGAAAAAAACCACAGCTGCAACCTGTGATGTCATTGTAGCGGGTGATATGCAGTGGACGATCACCAATCTTTTGAGCACAAATTGGCGGATTTGCTTCTGGCTGAGGTAGAATATTTTTGAAGGACGGTCTGGACCCGTCCAGAACAATTCGTCGCAACATTGGTAAAAAAAAAAAACCGCTCGTAACGATTTACGAAACCTAAAGAGATTGAATAGTTCGAAAATTGAATTACGGTTCACTTCTCGGCATGTAATTTTTAATATAAAAGCCAAGATATAAGAGGAAGTACATACTCTCCCCCACTGTACTGTCACTGCATACCCTACAAAGGAGGTTCACAGTGATGTCTCAACGAAGCACTAGTCGCCGTCTTTTTGGCAAGACGTGCCAAATCAACTGACGAGCCCGCTGCCACACTGGGGAAGAACAATGTAATTTTATTATTGTAAAGGCCCAGGGAACTTGAACCTTTGAACATTATTATTATTATAACGACTTCTCACCGACAATATCAGAACTGTAGAAACTTTGAGTATGGACGAAGTGATGACAATGGAGAGAGTATCCAGAAGAAGCGCTCGTTGCTCATGCGAGACAATGTACGGGATTTGTCACGCAATGCATGTGCGAGAAGCAGTGCTGAATATTGAAGGACAAATTCAGTGAGACGAAGCGACTATGTACACAATGTTGCTAAATCGTTGTTATTAACTTTCCAAGAATGAGGAGGTTCCGTTCAAGGTCTCGTACTGCAATAGGAGAAACTTCGTCCTTCCACTCCTACGCATATTTTGCATCTCGATAGCGCTGGTGATGGTGACGATGCAGTGATAACTATTAAGATAGACCCCTTATGAATAAAGTAAGAGAGGAATAACAACAGTAATAGGTCCGGCAGTAGAGCCCTGGCCTCCTGAGCACAAGTTGGAGGATTCGATTACGGCTCAGACCACTGGTATTCAAGTACGCCAGCCTCTGGTTAGTAGACTTTCGGTTACGTAAAAGAACTCTTATGGGACAAAATTCCAGCACCAAAACGTCTCCAAGATCCGTAAAAGTAGTTAGTGAGATGTAAAACAATTTCAATTGTTCTAGACGCCAGATCACCCGAATTTCGCCCTGAAGATGAGTTCTTAAACATACCAACAATCTACAGAAGCAGGGCTATTCTATGGCTCTGAAATGCTAAGTGAGTGTCCCGGGGTTTAATCCAACATTCTGGGGCGTATAAACAGAACACTTCAACCAACATGAGCAGAAGGAGTAAGAAGTAAGAGAGAATTCAAACTAAATTTTACAATTCTGAATACATTTATGCAATTAAACAGCCAATCAAACAATAGATTGACGATCAGCCAATTATACACACAGGTGAACCTCACATGTTATTCAGGTGTAGTTATCTATTCATATTAACCCAATCATGCATTCTTCATTAAAGTGTTTCAATACCTAAACTAGGGTTTTCCAAAGTGGATTCCCGTTGTCCTGAAACATTAAGAAAAATTAAAAACCCATAAAATCATCGGATGCTTATCATGTCCCCAAATCCATCGAATCAGCTTTGCTATCTTCATTTCGGAACCCACCGTTTACTCTTTTTTCTATTTCTTCATACAGCTCTGGGATGATGTAACTTGATATGCGATGACGAGTGGGAATAATATTTCTGCATCAATTCTCGAAGTCCATCATCTTCAACAATGCTAAATGACTGGTTATTTACGATTATTACGTATGCACTTTTCCCGCTAATTAACATTATATCCTGGTTTAAATCTGGATTTACCCGCCATAAAATATGTAAGAGTAAGTTGATTCGTAATGGATTACTACAATATCAAAAATGATGGGTCAAAATCAAATGAACGGGCAAAAGCTCCTCTATCGCTATTTATTGCCATGTTACGTTTCCACTGTTGCGATTTTTGTTTCTTGAGATGTCCGTAAAGGCCGTTTTTGAACTGCTGGGCTGGGTAACGCAGGCGGTAGAGCTCTGCCTTCTGAGCTGAAGTTGGCGGGTTCGATCCCGGTCGTATTTGAAAGTGCTCAAATATGTCAGCCTAGTGTCGATAGATTTACGGGCGAGTTAAGGAACTCATACGAGATAAAATTCAACCACCTCAAAGACTCCAAAAACCGTAAAAGTAGTTAGTACTTTTTTTTTTGCTAGTTGCTTTACGTCGCACCAACACAGATAGGTCTTACGGCAACGATAGGGCAGGGAAGGGCTAGGAGTAGGAAAGAAGCAGCCGTGGCCTTAATAAGGTACAGCTCCAGAATTTGCCTGGTGTGGAAACTGGAAACCACGGAAAACCATCTTCAGGGTTGCTGACAGTGGGGTTCGAACCTACTATCTCCCGAATACTGGATACTGGCGGCACTTAAGCGACTGCAGCTACCGAGCTCGTTAAGTACTTAGTAGGACGTGAAGCCAATAACATTATTATTAATTTTAAGAACTGTGGTGACATGATTCTTTAGGTTGCTAGAGCTGTGAGATTTACCACCTTGTGAGGAACTCTTTTTACATGTGTTGCAAATGGCACGGTTATCACTCACAGGATACTATCGATTTACCAAGTGAATGGTAATTCTTAGGCAATCGTCGGATGCTCTATGTCTACAAATCCATAGTAATAGATATGCTCTGTATATTTCGAAGTTTGGAACTTCACTGACATCCAGAAAAATACATGCCACAAAACTCATCGTGTTCTGTCACTTCAAACTAACAACAGACAGGAAAATAGTAATCTGAAATCAAAAGTCGCTGACATAAGATACTGTTGCATAATATGCTTGTGATTTGAGAGTCTAACTCTAAGATACAACTTTAAACACACTAAGTCAAAAAAATCTTGCTTCTGAGAGGAAGAAGCTTGAATGTTTTCATTCTTTCACTTCCAATACAGTATTTGCTCTCGAAATAAGAATTTTTTTTAAAATTATGCATTGGGTTTGTTAGAATATTTAGAATGGGGATATGTAACTGTAATTGTATTAATAGATTTTACCTGAATAAAATTCCATTCTTGAGAAAATGTATTAACCAAAATGACCTCATACGGCTTCAAGGATATCACCGGTGAATAGAGCGAAGAAAATCAAATAAGTGTTCAAATGTGAACTACTCAATGTGCTTTATTTGTAAACCTATGAAATGATGCATTTTTTTACTAAATGTCTCATTATTTTTTACTGTTTACATTCATAATGGATGTTATTTTGTAGATAGAGCGTGATTTTTTCAAATCTGCGAAAACTTCACGTTCGAAAATTTTAAGAACTGTGGTGACATGTTTCTTTAGGTTGCTAGAGTTGCAATGCAGCATGGTTTATTGCCTTGGAACGTGATTTTTATATGTTGTAGCTGTGACATACTGGCGCCAGGTTGTCAGCAGAAAAATAAGGAAGGGAGGGCTGCTTTTATTATGGGGTCGGCGGTCTGGTTTAGAACGCGCCCAGTGCCTGCTACCTGCTATTTAAAAGCTTATGAATGTGACATGTTCTCCATGTGACCACTTTAAAAAGTCCTACTTGTGTCAAATTCGCAATATTAAATAAACGTTGATGCATTAACGAAGTACGGAGCACAAGTACAGTGGTATTGTTCGATATCGATACCTCTTGAGCATAGAGAGTATTGAGGTATCCTAAGTGTCGAAAACATATATGTAGATTTTTTCATTGTCATTCGCAAACATCACCTCAAAAAGAGAGAAATGCTCACAGTGGGCAACGACTAGGGATGGTGACTTTCCTCAATACCTAAACTGACCAAAATACCTATGATGGCCTGCACGTTTATATTTTAATTTTTCATGGTTTTTGGATCGCGTTTGAATGCTTTTTATATACGAGATAAAAATGAAAATACAAAATGTATACTAAAATGCGATATACAACTAAATGCGAAACCAACGAGTTTTTTAAATAAAACTTTATTCATGTATTTTTACTTTCATTCTGGAAACTTAAGACCGTTGAGTTTGTGCCCCCTTGGATTGTCTGTAAATGCTGTTGGCTGTCAAGCTCAGGTGCCAAGAGTCTCACCATGCAGCTCTTCTACGAGTATTTGATGTCTTGTCAATATTGTAGATGCTGAAATATATTTCGGTAAGTCCATTTTAAATCGTAAGAGATAGGAGAACACGTATCATGGACGAAAATGTTCAGGTATGGTGTATGATTTCCTTCAACAGTGTCACTACATTGGATATCATTCTTTTTCTTCTCCTTCTGTATGTCGTGCGCAGTCTTCCGAACGTTGATGATCAATATGGACAATACTCTATCTTCAGCAAAACGGTAGAGTTGTTCGACGGTTCTTATTCCACTCCAGTATTGAACGTTCTTGAAACATAGCATTATATTTCTGCCCACTCCTTGCTTTCGTTCAATTTTACTTTTTTTAAATGCGGTTCAATACTGCGTATCTTTCACCACTTAACACAAGCCCGAGGTACGCAAATTTTCTGCATTTGATGGTGGTCAGCAGGTCTCTTTTAGATCTTGCTATCTGCGATATCTTATCATTAGGGAGATGCTCTATCCAGGAGACTTTTAGCATTATATAATTTTGTATATTGATTTTATTATTCTGGTTTTGTGAAATAATAAATTTGTCCTTTTTTCTATGTTAGTCTGTATTAATATACTATCATTGTGCAATTTTGTAATACTTTGTTCGTTTTTATTTTGCTATTAGATCTATATTTTGTGATTTTAATTTCACATCATTATTATCAAATGTCATTGGTAGTTGATTAAAATTAACTTAAATTCTATATTTTCATTCAAAATGTTATAAAACAAAATATTACAAATATATAAACACTACAGAATGCTAAGTGTACAAATCAGAATGGTAATTTTCTGATTTCAAATACCAAAAGTCAGCACGCCGTAACAATGACTTGTACGTCTTCATTTTGAATAGGGCAACCCTAGCCGATCAACAATTCAAAAGACCTTCGCTTCCTTTTGTACACCGTCAACGAAGTAAGCGATGATTTAGGCCACAAAATGAACATTTAGAAAACAAAATTAAAGCTCCTAATACCCTGGATGGAATAAAGATCACAGTCACTCCCTTTTCAGCCCTAGCTCTGCCCAACTCCATTGTCGCCGTAAGACCTGTGTGAGTCGGGGTGACGGAAAACCAATGGGAACAAGTGAAAAATCCGATCGTAGACTTCGAGCCGGTTAGATGGGAAGCTACTATGCTAACCCCTGACTTGGAAGAAGCTAAGTCAAGGAGAATGTTGAGAATGGAGCCGGTCGCCCGGAGGTGAGCCGAAGTCCTGCAGAGTTGTTCACACTGAAGAGTGATGATGCACCTACCAGTCGGTCGTGACCCGTCACTGAACTTGCTCTGCGAGATGTGAGGCAACTCCAAACAGATGTGACCTCGCTTTAGTTCATGCAGAGGATGAGATATTACGAATGACGAGGAAAGACGAGGATGAATATGATTATTATCAATGGAGATACAGTATGGAATGGCTTGCTCCCATACAGCCATAACATTATGAGCTTGTTTCTCAGTTCACCGAGTGTATTACAAGGCAGAGTGGACTGTCATGTATTACCTTACTGCCAGTTGTT
Organism: Anabrus simplex; assembly: GCF_040414725.1. Taxonomy (NCBI): domain Eukaryota; kingdom Metazoa; phylum Arthropoda; class Insecta; order Orthoptera; family Tettigoniidae; genus Anabrus; species Anabrus simplex. Next base: position 1,326,511,451 of record NC_090265.1, on the reverse strand, counting down.
TGCATGGACCTCACTCGTGTGTTCACCACAACGGCTGCTCTTGTCCGCTTAAGAATTAGCCTTAGTTTTGTGTGCACCGTCGTGGTTATTATTAGCAGCTTCCCGTCTAGTTGACCACCAATTCATAGCTAGTTTGAGGGCCAAGAACGGGGTGCATTCAGCCGCAGATAACATAACTGAGCAGAGAAGGGGCTAGAAATTCTAGACTGTGTTATACGTGGTTCCCCACTTCATCTCGGCGAACACTAAACTACAGTAGTAGATTACAAATACAGCACAGGCACTATGTCGAGAGCTCCAGAACATATCTAGTGATGATCTAGAGGTCGAGTTTCCTTTATCTGGACTATCAGCCTTCAAAATTAAAAAGTAGTGCCATTAAAAGTGTATGCATATGAAAGAAAATAAATACATAAGTATGTATAACCTACACAGTGAACAAAACTTCCAGCACCGTAATATACTGTATATTTTTACATTTAAATCCTTAAGGCCCCAGTCTACGAATATGTCGGCTGTCAGAGAATAACACAGTTACATAAATGTTGAAGGCAACTGAAGCAGAATATTACAGCAAAGATGTTATAATGAGCACGTAGGTGTGATAATATCAAAGTGCTCATACGAAATCGATTATTTCGTCTACAAATATGTCGGCTGTCAGAGAATAACACAGTTACGTAAATGGTGAAGGCAACTAAAACAGAATATTACAGCAAAGATGTTATAAAGAGCACGTAGGTGTGATAATATCAAAGTGCTCATATGAAATCGATTATTTTGTCGCGAATTACAGTTGATGAATAGTTGAAGTTCATGAGATTGGAAACTGGGCTCATGAGCTCACCATTGAATAAGGCAGGGTTGTTAATCCCAAGCTCCTTAATGAAGCAGTGGCTGTAGCAGTAGTAAGGAAAACAACAACAACAACAACATCTTTACAAAGTGTTTCAAAACTTACGGCATAATTTCAGGGTTGGAGTCCTCACACATAGAAAAGAAAAAATAGCGTATATAAACGTGGGTCCGGAAATGTGTACTTTCTTGGCCTCCTCGATCACCGGATCTAAACCCGTTGAACTTCTTTGTGTGGGGATACGCAAGATCTTTGGTAAGACCGGACATATTCGAGCGTGTTTGTAACTCCATGTGACGACGAACACAAGCCTGCAGTAGGGCAGGAGGTGGGCATTTTGAACAACTTTCGTCAGGTAGGGACCGGAGTAAATCAGTGCTTGCATGCAAGCTAGCCTACGACACCAGAGGTCACATGAAGTTACAAACACGCCCGAACTTATTAGCGACATTTTAATTAGAATGATGCGAGAAGGTGAAATTGAAGGATAATAGAAATGATTTCAAACAACATTATATAGGAAGCCTATACAATTTTGCAATGATCATTTCATTCCATTGAGCTAAATTAAACAGATTAACGAAAATCGTACTTGTTAAAATATGTATTTCTAAGTCTGTAGCTCGCCCTTAGCTCGACTCATTCCTTCTACGTTGAGCTGGAGAATTCTGATCATTGGTCCTAGATTTCTACATAGCGGGCCCTTAGAAGGACCATTTCCATTAGGTTTTGTCATTGTGATGAGTTTTAAGCCAGGAGATCACTAAGATTATCTGGCTGTCAAATGCTGACTTTCAGTTCGGTAATGGAAAATATTTTCCAACTACCTTAGCAGGGGCACCTACATAGTGTACTGTATATTTAATATGTGATTGTGCGTTTTTATTTTTAATGTCATACGCTAAATAAATAAATCTAAGTCTGTAATATTACGGAAATTTGGTTTCCTTCAAAGTATTGCCACCCCTTGTCATCCCCGAATTACGCCTATGGATACAAGCGACTGTAGAAGAAGAAGTACCATGAAGGAACAAAGTCAACAATACCACAACCATTTGTCTCTCTATTCTGCGTCACAGACAGATCCAGGGCGGTGTTGCGAGCGAGAAGAAATAACTTGTTACTTATATCTTCCACACCTACCTATTGTATTCACCTCTACTCTTTCAAACAAGTTACCTGAGAAAATGATCGTAATCCATTAGGATTCTTGCTTCTAACTTGTAACCAACCTGTTTAGGTTTACAGAATATTGGGTTTATTCGACGAACAATCATATTATATTGTATTGAATGATAAGCGCTTACTATGTGACACGGTACACCGTACCCTAGGTACAGACTACCAGGTACGAGTATTTTTCGTTATTAATTAGAGTGCTATTACTTTAACCCCCCACTAACTACTTTTACGCTTTTCGGAGACGCTGCATTGCCAGAATTTTGTCCCACAGGAGTTCCTATACGCGCGGGTAAATCTACCGACAAGAGGCTGACGTATTTGAGCACCTTCAAATACTTTCGCTTTAAGCCAGGACTGAACCCGTCAACTTAGAGTCAGAAGGCCAGAGCTCTACCGTCTGATGTACTCAGCGCGGCTTTTTCGAATTATTTTGATATAACTTTGTTGTCGGTGTTACAGAAGTGTTGACCACCGCCTGAATGCGCGCTATGAATAGTACCCGTTCTGGTTCTCTTGATTTCTATAGGCTTATGGTCTAAAACTGACAACAGCGACATAAACAGTTCCGTCACTGTACAGTATAATAACATACATACATACATACATACATACATACATACATACATACATACATACATACATACATACATACATACATACATACATACAGAGGAAGTATCTGCGTCGTTTAGGTCACGTAGTTTTCAGGTTGCATTCGGGAGATAGTGGGTTCGAACCCCACTGTCGGTAGCCGTGGTTTACCATTTTCACACCAGACAAATGATGGGGGTGTACCTTAAATAAGGCCACGGCCGCTTCCTTCGCACTCGTACCCCATTCTTAACCATCATCGCAATAAGACCTATCTGTGTCAGTGCGACGTAAAGCAAATGCAAAAAAATATGCAGTTTGGTAGGATGATCATTGAAGTCATCAGAAAATTGCTACATTCTTGCCGTTATTTTATAGACTGTCAACAGTGTGAGAAAATGAGTCATTCGGAACGGGTATTCAGAAGTTTCGTTGTTTGTGCGAAAATGGTTATATTAATAACATGCTTATTTATGTAAGGTTTCATACTACGTGTTTTAGCTTCCAATATAAACGTCACAGAAGCACAAAAATCCTAATGTTTTGATATATTCATATCCTGTGTTAGTGAAATATGTCTGTAGGGAATTCAATTCTGTAAGTTTTACCAAAATGCTTTTTGTAGTTTTAGAGCAAAGCTATCCGTACGTTTCTGCAGTGCATACACAAGGTCATTCTACGTCATCATCAACTAACTGCTCTGAGCCACGAGCTATTTCTCAGCAATTAATGAAAATGCTATACTTGATTGCCATTAAATTTAGTACGTATTATTCGACGATTATACCCCAATTTTATAGATATCTGTTCGATTCAACCGAAACAGTTTCCTTGTAAGAGGCATTTACATAACGGCAAACGGTGCTGCTCTCCAAAATATGGAGCATCAGTGAAATCCAGAAGCTTAGCAGCTGGATCATATTTCATGGACTGAATTCATGTTGCGGCACTGTGCAGGCCAGTCCATATCACGTCGTTAATAATAATGACACGCTATTCTAATACAGTGAGGTTTTATATTGTCATCTATTAGATGGAAGTAGTCCTTAACATAAGGTCTGCAAGGTCTAACACCGTTGTTTAGAATCTCTTGAAAATATCGTTGGAACGCAGATTGCCAGATATGGTATTTCACCGTCCTGCTGTTATTCCGGCCCAGAATTACACTTCCACTAGCGAATGCATGAACGTCTTATACAAGGCCGTATTGCAGTCTATAGGAGATCTTTCACATTCTCGTTCTTCTGGTGTGAAACTTGTCCTGGTCTCATCCTCATCACTGAACATCACAGTCCTTTTTGAATGGCCCAGTGTGGATAACCAAAGGCAGTAGCGTAGCCAGGATCGGCCAATGGGGGGGGGGGGGGGTTGCAGTTACAAAATTAAGATATAACATAATGAAAGTGCTTGTGCTTGTGCGTGTCTGGTACGCGCATGCATGACTGTCATAAGGATACTGATACAAGAGTGAATTACTGTATGTGATATTCAGATTGCAATACACTACAAAATTCTTACTTTAAAATACAGAACAAGAACAATATGATCGAGGTCAGCAGTTTTATCTCAAACGGTATGTTCAGTTTACAACCTAAAATCTAATTTTCGAGGCTTCCTAGAAAATAAATTTAACACATCTGTTGGTTTTACAACGATGTCTCTGTGAATGTTCAAGGGAGCCAACCCGTTGAGTCGACTTTCACTTGTGGTATTTCTGAGGTAGGTTTTAAGGCGTCTTAATGTTGAAAATGATCTCTCACTGGCTGCAGTGGTGACAGGTAGGGTGGCAAACACTCTCAACAAGCAGTAGATTGCAGGGAGTTTATCTTGATCACATAAAAGAAGTTTATTGTTTACTGTCAGTTTCTATTTATTTTCCTTTTGTGAAAGTTCAATGGGGGGGGGTTCTAACCCCCAGTAACCCCCCCCCCCCCTGGCTACGCCCCTGACCAAAGGTCCAGTTCCTTCGATGTGCTCGTTTGTCTTGGAACGATATAGAGCATCAGTTAGATATTCTGTGGTGCAAACCAACTGCATACAGTCTTTGCTGTACATTCTGATGTAGCTCGAGAGCGGGTGCATGGAATTCGGATCTAAAAGCATGGAAGTAGGTTTTGATGTCTGTGAGCTACAGTCTCATGGAGTCCTGTGATAATAGGAAGACGATCGCTACGAAGTCTGTCATCCTCGATGTGCACTCTTCATACTTACTGCACAACTTGGACACACCGTCTTGAGTGATATCTAGCCATTTGGTAACATCTTGCTGGGCATGGTCTGTTGAATGTACAGCATCCATCTGGATTATATCGACTCTTGTATTCGTCTACGTAGCATACAAATGGACGGAACAATTTTCATTGACATGCTTAATGCATTTCTACCTATGTGCCATGACACGAGACGAAGTATACTATCACTAAACATGTGAAAAGCAAACTTCTTTTGCTATTTCCCCATGTTACTGAGAATGTGATATTCTGGTAAATGAGGCAAGTTACGTCTCAGAATCTAAACTTTTGTTCAGTTCTGAAATTATGTACGTTTCCTGTTACAGATGTATTGCTTATAAAACCAAACCCCATGGGCCAACAGCCCCGAAGGGCCATGGACTACCAAGCGACCGGTGCTCAGCGCTAAGGCCTGTAGATTACGAGGTGTCATGTGGTCAGGGTAGGAATCAGGAAAGGGTTAAACTTTAAAGTATAATGCTGCATTACCAAACAAATTTAATTTCAATGAACTCTCTTCTGACTTTATATTTATTACAACAGCCAATACGTGTCCCCTCCATAATTTAGCCTTCCTTTTAGAACACTAACATAATTTGTTAGCAGCAGTCATTGCGTCCTGTGTTGCATAAGCAGTAAGCAAATTAGAACCAATAATTTGGTCATCAATATCGGATAAATTGTCAATTTTAGGAATTTCATCCCGAACTACACACATATAAATGTTCAAACATGCTTCACCCTTGTCACTTAAGTTGTAAACACACCTCCAACCTAGTAATACACCTAGGCACGACGAATCCTCACGGCCGTTATTCTTGGCTTTCTAGGCTGGGGCCGCCATCTCACCGTCAGATAGCTCCTCAATTGTAATCACGTATGCTGAGTGGACCTCGAATCAGCCCTCAGATATAGGTAAACCTCCCTGGTCTGGCCGGGAATCGAACCCGAGGCCTCTGGGTAAGAAGCAGGCATGTTACCCCTACACCACGGAGCCGGCTGTGTTGCTTATAACTTCATTTAATTAACATATTTTCTGCTTGTTTCCCTCTCGTTTTTGTTTTGTTTTGTTTGTGTTTCTTCAGAAAACGAAGACATCAATTGCAACTTATTTGAGTGAAACTATTCATCACATGTAAGCCAGGGAGTCGAGCGAAAACTTCCGAGAACTTCTCAAAAGTTACCACTAGTGCCAGCATGACGTGTCAACCAACCAGAACGTTAAATTTATTATGGAGAATCCATAAAATTCTTTCACGATATCCCTTTTGACAATCTTGACTTAAACAGAAGCTTCCACCCGCAAGACACGCACGACTTGCGTGTATCGCACGTGGCTGAGACACTTGTCTCCGTGCCACAGACAGATCAAAACAAGGTTTATGGTGTAATCCCGAGTGGAGAGAAAATAAAATTAAAACAATGAAAATGTTGTTGAGCCTTTAAAACTATACCAGATGAATATTGGAGTTATCAATAGGTGCATGGTTGACAAGCTTTACACAAGTTAGAGCCTAAATTAATTATGGTAGGCTACTTTCTAATTATAAACCAACTTATGAGAATGTAGTGTGCAGCATTTTAGAGCCTTTGTTAAGGTATACTTTACTTTCATTGTTATGATTTACAGTTACCGTAGAATTTTGCTATGATGAAATTAATACAGGACATGTTTTACTTGATAATGCTATTTATGTTTTATTGTGCATTATTGTAGTAAAACTTTTTATAATCAAGCATGTTGGCAGCATCGTTTGATACGAACACATAGCTGTGAGTTTACGTTCGGGAGATAGCGTGTTGAAATCCCACTGTCGGCAGCCCGGAAGATGATATTTCGTGGTTTTCCACTTTCACATTAGGCTGTACCTCAGTTAAGGCCAGGGTCGTTTCCCTTCCAATGCAAGCCTTTCTTTTTCTATCTCTCCTTTGTTCTACTTCTGTTTTCCTGAGATCCTGACAGTATTAGGTTCTGCAGGCCGCCAGGAATTTTCATATCCATCGTAGCCCTTCCATTTCTTTTGCCAATAGCCTCATATTTTGAAAGATCAAAAGTCTATTTTTTCTTCTGATCGGACAATTATCTCGCTGCATTTCACTTCAAAGCAATAATCACCAACCCCGTGTACACAACACTCAGAGAATCAAGAACCTTAAATAATTATTTGTACTTAAATTACTGTGCTTAAAATAATAAGGTACGCATCATTCGTTTGCAAATGTAAATATTATGCTGGCGTCGCTCTTGAAGAGAGATAAGAATGTTATTTTTTTCAGTGTACAATCTCCATTCACCTTAAATGTCTAGATATCTGCAGCGCAGGCAATGTCGCACAGCTGAGTAATTTGCTGAATCACATACACACACAACCCACTCAAGAACATGCCTTGATCTTGAGCAAAATAATATACGTAGTACGGTAACACAGCGTACTGCAAAATCGAGGTAATATGATATACAGAGCTAAGCGGTATATTGGGATTACAATTCGATCACTACTCCAAGAAACATATGGATGGACGGACGGACGGACGGATGGATGGCTGGCTGGCTGGCTGGCTGGATGGATGGATGGATGGATTGTTTTTACGATATTTATCCCAAATCATACTGCTACCTCCCGTCCTACCACACCGCCAAACACTTGGGACTTAGCCCTGTTTTACAGTTGGATGCTCTTGCTGACGCCAGCCCTATGTGGAGGGTGGTATTTACTATTGTGTGTTTCTGTGAAGTTTGGTAGAGTAGTGTATGTGCATGAAGTGGCATGTGTTGTGACTATTAAAAACACCCATTCGGAGGAATTAACCGGACGGGGATAAAGTTGTGAATCGGGCCGAGAATCGAATTAGGAATCTCTCTACCGAAGACCTGGTCGCTGACCATTCAGATAAAGAGCCAGATGCAGTGAAAATACTGGATTTAGGCTGTAATTGAATTATCTGATATTTATGGAAAGCTTAAATTTAATATATAGAACAAATTTACTGTACAGTACTTACTTTATTCACATTATTTACAGTACAATAGTTCAGTCAACATTTCAGTGAATCTCATAGACTGTAAGCAAGCTTGTGTGTGGGCTTTCATGCGTTACATTACATTACATTACATCATACAAATAATTTCAATGACAAGTGCCTAAAAAGTTGTTCGATGGGAAGTAAAAATATGGCACCCGTTCAGTCTTGATTTATTAGCTGTATTTCCGTCACCATTCGAATAATTATAAAGACTAAAATGAGTTTGACACACGGCAAGGGTAATGTAGTTCTAACCCAAAATTAGGGAAGTGGTAGGTTTGCACCCCACCGTCATCAGCCCTGAAAATGTTTCCAGTTGCTCACCCATTTCAACATAGCATACTTTTGGTAGGATCACAGCCACTTCATTGCCAGTCGTAGTCCTTCATCAGTTCAGCGTCACCAAAACCTCTCTATATGTTAGTGCGACGTTCAACGGCCAATAACTGGGCTAGCATGTTGATGACCTTAAATTATTCTATAAAGAAAATCATTCAAATCATTGAAAAATCCATAAAATTAAAAAAGAAAGCCTTAAAAATAAATGTTCTATTCTAAATTTTTCACAGTAGGAAGTGAAGTTTTTAACTTCTTGTTGTTTGGAATAGTAATAGCAACATCATTATGCTTTCCTGACCTCGAAGTGGAATGTGTTCCTTGTTAGTGTAAACCACAACGAACCAGATGTAGATGGATTGGATACACCATTTCACTCTCACTATCTGAACACTATGATGGAGCTGTGCTTATTTAGTTCCACAGGTATAATACTGATTAAAGGTCTTGCCCTATTTTCACTCTCTAGGTCTAAACTTGGACTAAGTTCGTCTGATCGAGTAACTATAAATTTGTAGTTTTTACTAGCTCTTGAACACGAACAAAATAACATCCATGTAAAAAATGATGTGTATCAAAATGACATGTTTCGTTCTGCAAGAAATCATGTTCTATAATATCACTTTTAACTACGCGTATATATGTCGTCACATTGACCACGTCGCATCCCAGTATCTGCAAGTCATCTGGCTGGGCAGGAATCTCCCTGGCAGGCCAAAGCCCCAGTGGATTGTTACATCACTGATTTCTTTGTTGATTCTGTTAACGTATGAATATTATTGTTAGCACTTATATTATTAAATAACCTAATCGAAGAACGAAAAGACCGACTCCTTAGTGAAACGGTCAGCATAATGGCCTTTGGTTCAGAGGGTCTGAGTTTCGATTCCCCATCGGCTCGGGGATTTTAGCCACCGTATCTCATTAATTTCTGTGGCCCGAAGATTCGGTGTTTGTGTTCATCTTCATCCCTCTATATAGAGCTGGTGCCAGTCAGGACATCCAGCCGTAAAACTGAGGTCAGTCCACAAGTGATAACGATCCAGAAAAATTGGGACAAGTCCAAAAAGAAGAATAATAAAAATAAAAATGAAAAAAAATGAAATGGCGTATGGCTTTTAGTGCCGGGAGTGTACGAGGAAATGTTTTCACCAATGATGGTGAAAATTCCCGACCCTGCCGGGAATCGAACCCGGGACCCTTGTGACCAAAGGCCAGAATACTAACCAGTTAGCCATGGAGCCGGAAAAAATAGAAATAAGAATCAAATATGGAAATTCACTCTTTAGGTAACCATTACCGGTACCGACGAAAGGACGAAAGCTCCACATTGCACAAACTGCTGCTTTTCTCCTAGGACTTAAAAGGTGAAGGCAGGATTTTGAATTAACAGCTATTTCTTCTTCAACTTTTCCCGCACCCTGGTGGGATTGCGGGAGCAACCTGTGTTGTACATGGGGATTTGACCTGTTTTATGACTGGCTGCCCTTCCTGACGTCAACCGAATGTGGAAGGATATATTCACTACTGAGTATTGCTGTAGTGTGGTCAGTCGTGTTAATATGAAAAGGAGTATATTCGTACAACCATCCAGTCCAATTAACCCGTTAGAGAATTAAACCCAAGACCATCTGAACCGAAATTTCTCGACGTTGATCAATCAGCCTAGGAGCCGGTTGTGGATTTTCTATTCCATGAACTTGATAATCCTTCATTTGCATTCCCCATGATGATGATACTAATACCTAATGAAATTTCTGTAACATAGTGGGAACATCTTGAACGTGAGTTTTTCTGGATCATCTTTCTCAGAGACAGATTTAGTCTAAAGTGAACTCCCTCGGTTACTCAGAATATTCCAGCTACAGTATGTATTCCCTTACTCAATAATTTCCCTGTCTATTACACGAGAAGCGACGGCCATCAACAGTTTTGTAATATGCCATTAAGCTGCCGAGTTGCCGTTAACAGCAACAATCTTGTTGGGTACGTGTTGGTTATTTCACAGGCGCACGATGTTTAATCGCTGCTTGACAGGATCACGGACATGTCCACGTTATCCTCTGAGATGTATTTTACCTGGGAACACAATAGCAGTGTCTCGTGGGACCGCCTTCAGCTCATCAATGGCTTCCTACAAATTGTCCTCGCCTGTCCTGTCATGCAACAACAAAGCATCCTCTACTGTGGGACACTGTGCTCTGCGAGTTTACCATCACTAGCTCTTGCCTACTATTCGTAAGAGCTGCCCTCTGAAATGAAGCAAGTTCGGTAGTTATGATGTCATATAAATACTATATTATACTGTTGTAGGTTTTTCTCCGGGTACTCCGGTTTTCCCTGTCACAAGTCATTCCAGCAACACACTCCAATATCATTTCATTTCATCTGTCGTTCATTAATCATTGCCCCAGAGGAGTACGACAGGCTTCGGCAGCCGGCACAATTCCTAAACTCGCCGCTAGATGGGGGCTTCATTCATCCCATTCCTGACCCAGTCGAATGACTGGAAACAGAACGTGAATTTTCATTTTCATTATACTGTTCTAAAGTGGAGCCTCCGTGGCTCAGGCGGCAGCGTGCCCGCCTCTCACCCTGGGTTCTGTGGTTCAAATCCCGCTCACTTCATGTGAGATTTGTGCTGGACAAAGCGGAGGCGGGGCAGGTTTTTCTCCGGGTACTACGGTTTTCCCTGTCATTTTTCATTCCAGTGACACTCTTCAGTACCATCTCCTTCCATCTGTCAGTCATTAATCATTGCCCCAGGGGAGTGCGACAGTCTTCGGCAGCCGACATATCTCCTATCCACGCCATTAGACCAGGGCTTCATTCATTCCATTCTGTTCCTGACCCGGTCGAATCACTGGAAATAGGCTGAAGATTTTCATTTTGACTTTTCTAAAATGAAACCTAAATAAACAAGATTATCCCTAACGCTTTTAATATACAATAACAACCAGATAAACTTTCTCAATAACGTGGAATTATTTAGTTATTGTATTATACAGGATACTGACCAGGTCGGCGGGCGCAGAGATGGGATAGTCACGGCTGGTCAGTGGTTCTACAACTCCGCATACAAATCGACCAACCGAGCAGAGAAGAGGTGACCACAGCTCTACCGTGGTTCTACACTCTGCATTCGGGAGACGGAGATGGGCTGGTCTTCACCGTCGCCTGCCCCAAGAATGATTTCCTGTGGTTTCCCATTCCCCTGCACTAATGCGAATACCGGGACAGTATAGACCACGACAGCCAACCCCCCTCACCTTCTCCATATCTCAAAACACCATCACAAATCTCCCTGGCCTGGGAGAGGGCGTCACCTTCTAAGAGGCCCGTAGCTACGAGCTGCATTCGGGAGATAGTGGGTTCGAACAGCACTGTCGGCAGCCCAGAATATGGTTTTCCGTGGTTTCACATTTTCACACCAGGCAAATGCTGGAGATGTACGTTAATTAAGACCACCAAATCCAATCCTTGCTTCTTCTTCTCCTTCTTCTTCCTACTACTACTATTATTCCATAGGCAACAGAATTTGTGTGAACAAGAAATAATTAATGACTCACCAATGCCCGCATACATCTTGAATATATTCCTGGCCCCAAATTCCTATTTAGAAACATATCATTAAAACGCTACAACACCATCATTCTACCTGTGCTAACCTAAATTATCAAACATAGTCTCAGAGGAAGAAAAGTCCAAAAAAGCTTTACAATTTTTAAAACGAAGTTCTGGAAAAGATGTTTACTCGATTAGTTAAAATGGTACGTGGAGAATAAGGAAGAATCTAAGAAATCTACTTCGAAAACGACCTCGTAGTAGCTGTAAGTAGCTGGAGACTACGTTCACAAGGTCACATTCATCACAGAGATAAACAAACCCTTATCGGAAAAATTCTAGCACGAAAAAAAACCAGATGGTGAGAGACCATCGAGACGACTTCGAATCAGATGCATCCAGCAATAGGAATATGATCAAGAAGCAGTAGAGGGATGACAAATAAAAGAATACGTTGGGGGAAAATTCGAATGACATTAAGGACCTACTGCGATTCATATGACCATTTGATGATGATGATGATGATGATGATGATGATGACGGCGACGATGACAATAATTAATTCCACAAATCTATGAAGGTCGATACAATTTTTAAATGCGATTATATTAAAGTATATGTCAAAATAGGCACAGAACACATTTTCTAAAAGCTTCCACTAAATATGCATATGTCTTCTATCGCTGTGTGAGTTCATGACTTCTTCAATAAGAAAAAATATTGAACGTATAGAAGGCATATGTACACATCCCGTGCCTCTTCGTCGTTGAAGTATTTCATCGCATCTAAGACATTTTTTCAGATGTCCAAATAAGTGGCAGTCACATCCTGTCAAATCTGGACTATGAGAGGGAAAGGGTGATCCAGAGCTGCCCAGTGCACTTCCTCCAATTTACTTTCTTATTTATCGGGAAGGATCAGGACGCTGTGGATCGGAATTTTGTCGTTTCGAATGATGGAGTTTTTCAGCCTTGCCCAAGTGTACACAGTTTTACGAAGCATTGGCAATTCACGTCCATGTAGAAAATTGAAGTACACCACACTTTTAGTATCCCAAAGGCCGGTCAAAGGTGCATTTGTGAAGGAAGTTAGAAGTAACTTCCGACCTTTTTACGAAAGACGTTGTGCTACTAGTATAGGGCCTACCTGAGGCTTCGAAGGTACGTCAGTACCGAACTGTGCACGCAACCAAAGAGGGATTTCTGCAAGTTTAACATCTTCACGTGATAGATACTGAATAATTACGTGTTGCGGAATTTATACATGCAGTGCTTTTTCACTAATGGTGATAATAATAAGAGAAGTGACTGTAGAAGCAAGCGTGAAGTGCAAAGCGCGCCTAAATACTTCTATCGACTGTGGACTGTTACTGCATGAACAAGCGTTAAAGTTTACCTCCAGTTTCAAAATTTTCATTCATATTTCTTTCGTGCCAGGGAGTAAGAGTATAAGTGAAATTATATCGGGTCCTCGTAGTATAAGTTACTGATTTAATGTTCAACAGTTAGCAGAATAAAACTATTAAAACATGAAAATACAATTTTCTGAAATATGTTGATGTAGGCGTATTAATTTCAAAATCACTACAACTAATATTCTCTCTATTTTTCAAACTTCAAACTTATGTCGCGAAATGCAGCTACTTTTGACTTAGCCTATACCTTGACCTATACTCTTTATGTCTGGTAAGAAAAATTTGATGCATCTTCGTATATACTGGACACAAGTTAAAGCACTAAGATGCACAATGCATCTTTTACAGCGTTATTTTTCATAGCGATAAGTTCACTGCATCTTTCCATTTCCCCTAATCCTTAACATAACACTTGATGCCTACTTTATCGCTACGTTATAACTCTGTGGTCTCTCAAACTGCACGGAGCGAGTTGGCTAGGTGGTTTGAGCCACGTAGTTGTCAACTTGCATAAAGGGTTACATCTCGGTTCCGATTGTGGCATTTGAGAGTGTCGTTAACTTCTGGCACTTTAAAACAATACCCGAGGGACAGAGTCAATTTTTCCCGTGTCTGTTAAAATCATTAATTTTTGAAATCTGTCAATAATAATAAGAATAATAAAGAAATACGTGACTAAATGTCGAGTTCATTCTCTAAGTATTCACGAAGTAAATATTCTTGTGGCAGAACACCCATTCATTACTGTATTAACTCTCCCTATCGATTAGGATCACGGATTGGAACCTGGCCGTAAAAAGAAGTATATTCTGCCCTCCATATCGTAAAATGACGTCATGTAAATGTTCTCAGGAGCCATACTTGGAGTTTACCCGAAAAATAAACAACCTAAATCTCTGCTATAGGTCGCTGGGTTAGTGCTCCAGTATCATTGCCCTCTGACGGAATAAAACGGAACATCGAAATGAGCAGGGAGGCTTAGCTTCATTTTGCTTTACTGCAGGGATATAATATTTGAGGACATCAAGTGTATCTAGGATAAGTGTTTTCTCAGAAGACGGCAAAAACTCCTATTAGGCAAACAATACAAATTTCGAAACGAATACGGTAAACTAAGCACTTTAGTGGCTGTTGCGTACAATATCTTATTCAATACTATGGCGTATTTACGTGAAATTTATTTTCTAATTTTGACATGTCACCGTCGAAATTGAGGCGGCTATGACCAACAGTACGTGAACACGTTATAAACCTGGAGCAGCCAAATGATAAACAAGTCAGTACTCGAGAAGAGATTTAAACCGATCAGACCAAACCGAAGTTCAACAAATAGTTATGTTTTTTAAATATGAGTGTACGGAAAATAGCTATTGAAGCGTCAAGTGCCATTTTCCTGTACACTTGAGCGTGGAAAAATGTCAAAGTCTTTATAGTGTGGATTAGATCTAATTTTTTTACTCCTTCCTGACGGCATTATTGAAGTTCTTACTTTTTGGCACTAGGGAATCTATTGCTTCAGAAAACCGTTCCTCCTTAGATCAGTATCGAAGAATCTGTTACGTGGGAAGTATGTAGACTTGTATACTGTCCGAACGTCGTGCTCAGGCTCCTAAAGGCAAATTTAATATTCGATTGTGAACGTTTACGGAACGCTGAACTGGACAATGAAAACATGAAGCCGGACAAGTACGATATAAGTTTACTGCATTCCCCAGCGCTTGCTGCGCTGTCATGAGCCCGAGTACACAGCCTTCCTTTATTGCTTGCTGGACTTCCAAGAACATTCACCCCATATAAACATTCTAAACTCCAAAGAAAATGAAAAAGAACGAACACAGGAAGAAAAGCAGGATAGAAAGACAAGGGCGGAGTCCAGTTTTTACTGATGTAAGTGGTGTCGGGATCCAAGACTGACCATGGTGATACTGATGAGAATATTTCGATATTATTATTATTATTATTATTATTATTATTATTATTATTATTATTATTATTATTATTATTATTATTATTATTATATCGTCTGACCCACTGGCTGAATGGTCAGCATAGGACCCGAGTTGAATTCCCCATCGTGTTGTGGATTTTAACTTTAGTTAATTCCTCTAGCTCGGGGACTGTGTATTTATGCTCGTCTTAATACAAGTCTTCATTTACATACAACACATCACACCCTACAAACAACCACCAGAAACACGCAATAGTGAATACATAGGATTGGGGACAGGAAAGGCATTCGGCCGTAAAACTGGACTAAATGCATACAAAGTGCCGAACAAAGGTACCGGTAATTGGCAAAAGACCAGTAAGATGATTCTGATGACGATTGCCTATTATTATTATTATTATTATTATTATTATTATTATTATTATTATTATTATTATTATTATTATTATTATTACACTTTTCTAATATTCCATATGGCTCTCATATTCCCCCCGTGGGATCTTCCTTTTTTCAGTTCACTTGGTTCCTTGTCTCTTTGGAACTTCATTCTCTGGCTGTACCTACTGAACAAATTCCTGTCCAATATTTCTTATGTATTTCCAGATCCTGTTTAACTTGGTGGGTCCATGGTGTGCTCTTCAGTTTTCCGTTGTATGTCATGATATTGTGTTGCTGGGAGTCTTTGTACGTGTCCATATAATGTAAATCTTTGTTTTCTGATATATTCACAATTGAAATTCAGTAAAACCTCTTTAAACCGTACCCCGATACGGCGTACTTCGCTTTATCCGGACACAAGGAAAAAAGCAGAAAATATTCCTTAGAAAACGCAGAATGCGAAGTTTTAAGTTTTAAAACGTAGCTGAAAGTCAACAATCGCATTCGTCACATAGCTCCATGTGGTTAAGATGTTTGCCCCTTGTTTTGTATAGGCCTACACACTGCTGTTAGTTAATGTTGCTTTAAGTTGAATGAGACTTTGGCAAAAATCGGCCAAAATATCGAAATTTGCTTTTCGTAAGTCATGCTTTGAACGTTCAGGAAGATAAATGATTCTTTGCAACGTCCATCCCCATTGCGGGTCAGCAGCCATTTTAAATAGCGTGCAATACCTCACTGGGAAAAAGTGTCAAATTGAATTTCTTTCTTCTGAAATAAAACTTCACTCACGGGATTACATGGAGTTCTACCAATCATCAGCTCAAATGTATGGTAAGAGATTAAAAGTGTTCATCTGCTTCCTCTGTAGGATGTCAGCGTCGCGAAGCTACCTAAGCAGATGAAAGTAGATGAAGATTCGGTCGTCGGGAAGCGGGAATACGTGGCCTAAGATCAAAGTTAACGAAGCAAGAAGCTGCTACGAAAAAGCAGGTAGGCAAAGAAAAATTACAAGTCAGGAGCATCTTAATACTTCAGGTAAGGCACGGGCGTGTAATGCAGTACGTTGATTGATTTGTATACATTTTGTATTCAATTTCCAAAAAACTGCATTTATTAAAAATGTTACGCAAACCTCAGAATATGTCTAAATTCTATTAAATTTTCCATTAATGTTCAAACTTAAATCAAAAGTTATTATATACCGGGCGAGTTGGCCGTGCGTGTAGAGGCGCGCGGCCGTGAGCTTGCAACCGGGAGATAGTAGGTTCGAATCCCACTATCGGCAGCCCTGAAGATGGTTTTCCGTGGTTTCCCATTTTCACACCAGGCAAATGCTGGGGCTGTACCTTAATTAAGGCCACGGCCGCTTCCTTCCAACTCCTAGGCCTTTCCTATCCCATCGTCGCCATAAGACCTATCTGTGTCGGTGCGACGTAAAGCCCGTAGCAAAAAAAAAAAAGTTATTCTAGAGCAAAAATCTAGGCATAAAAGTTGTTTTTCTTAAAAGGTGTTACAAAAAATATATATGTAAAGTGTTGAGTATGGTTTAGGGTGTGTGATAAAAATCTACGCTTTCAAGTAGAATTTATGAGGCATGAAGAGGGTAATGGGGTATAATTTTAATAATCAGATTAATAAAACAAACTGTCTGGTGTTTGGAGCCCAACATGCAGGTTCGATCCTAGCTCAGTCCGTTGGTGTTTGAAGGTGCTGAAATACGCCGACCTCGTGCCCGTAGACTTACTGGCACGTTAAGGAACTCATGCGGGACAACATTCCAGCATCTCAGTGCCTCTGAAAAACATAAACATAGTTAGTGAGACGCAAAATCAAGTAAGATTATTATTATTATTATTATTATTATTATTATTATTATTATTATTATTATTATTATTATTATTATTATTATTATTATTATTATTATTATTATATTTATAAAAACAATTATTTAATTGAAACAAAACTTAATATCGATACTTTTATCTACTCAAGTAGTTACAAAATTAAAATGTCAGAATGAATTCCTCATGGAATAAGGAAGTTTCGAAATTTTGTCCCAATGTCACTTTTTTATGTAGCCTGCAATTTGTCTCCCTTCTCACTTGTTTTTGCTTATTTTAGGGTATATTCTTTTTTTTAATTTCAGCAATAATGATCACTAAATCGTTATGCCTTATTTCTACATCGATATGTTGTAGTTTCATGCAATACATTAATTTGATATTTATATAACACGTTACTTGACTTCCGTCATTTACACACTGCTCAAAAAACTAAATTTGGTCATGTCTTCATAAGCTTCTAATTACGTTGTACGAATGCATGTCAGGATGGGGATAGAACTATTTCGGCATAACAGAGGGCTCTACTGTCATGCGGATGTCTGGAAGGTGTCCGTGCCAGTTGAAAGGTACGAGTGCCTAAATTCAAAGTGTGTGCAAAGGTTTGTGTGTGTGGAGTGTTGTAATTACATGGCATGGCTGATCGTGCAGACCGAGATAGGCAATGGGGAAAGCAGTTGTCGTCAAATGTATCCACTTGTGCATTAGAGGGCTACTCCCAGAGGTAATTTGCCAGAATGCTAGGAGATGCACAGAATACGATTTAGTGTCTGTGAAAACTTTTCCAGGAGACTGAAAGTATTGTCAGGTGCCCTGAAAGGGGCTAGTAAAGGGAAACAACCCCAGGAAAACATCGTTTCATGCGTCTACAAGCTCTCCAAAGCCGCTAAGTTACAGCACGAGTGCTATATCAAGCTTCTGGAGTACGAGTTAGCGATCAAACAGTCAGAAACAGCCTTCGAAAGGCCAATTCAAGAACCCGACGGCCCCCACTGCACAGACAACATTGTAACAGAAGACTGCGGTTTGCAAAACATCATTTGCACTGGTAGCTAGGACATCGGCATCGTTTTCTGCTATCGGATGAATATCATGTCACGTTATATCGTTCAGATGGTCATCTATGAGTCCGTGAAGAATGGGGAGTGATTTCATCCGACACCTGTACAATCTACCGTTGCCTATGGAGGTGGATCTGTTATGGTTGTGCAGGCATAAGTTTTGATAAGAAAACCGTTCTCCTGATCATTCGCAATGGATCCTCAAGAGCTCGATGGTACATTGACGAGATCTTAGTAGCACATGTGATTCCTCACGTGAGGGAAAATGACAAATAAAACCCGCGGTGTTCCTGCATGATAATGCTACAGCGCATGATGCCCACAACGTTGACATTCCTGCAAGAGCACCACGTGCAATGCATGGAGTGCTGTAGTGGTCAGAGTGAATAGCTGCCACCCCAGGAGGGCCAGGTTCGATTCCCGGATCTGCCACGAAATTTGAAAGTTGGTACCAGGACTGGAATGGGGTCCACTCAGCCACGGTAGGAAAACTGAGTAGAGGGGGTTTCGATTTCCACCTCAGCCATCCTCGAAGTGGTTTTCCGTGGTTTCCCGCTTCTTCTGTAGGCAAGTGCCGGGATGGTGCCTAACTTAAGGCAAAGGCCGCTTCCTTCCTTCTTCCTTGTATATTCCTTCCGATCTTTCCATCCCTCCACAAGGCCCCTGTTCAGCATAGCAGGTGAAGCCCCTGGGCGAGGTCCTGGTCCTCCTTCCTAGTTGTTTCCTCGACCAAATGACTCACGCTCCAGGACATTCCCCTTGAGGCGGTAGAGGTGGGATCCCTCGATGAGCCCGAGGGGGAAACGAACCCTGGACAGCAAACGGATTAAATAAATACAATAAGTAAAACATTATACAGGCGTCAAAACGGCACTGTGTTTATCAAGATCGGACTGCGGATTCCGAAGTTACAACGAGTGACCTCGGCTGTGGTACCGCCAATTTTTGCGGCCATCGTGTTTTGACGAGTGTCGTCACGAATATTTTCTTGGTGTCAAATTTCATTCTAAGAGTTCTTCTTTGTAACGATATACAGTACATTAACGATATCATTAATAGATATGGAGATATCAGCGTTGCAAAATAGAGTCACGTTTTGTGACAGGCGTTTCAGTGCCAGCACACGCCCAGCGCCGGCCCGAAAAGAAACACGGTTTCACGTCAAAACGTTTTTGAGATCCAACGCATCGAATATTTAAGTTTTCGAGAAAAGAAAGGGGAAGGCCACATAGGGCGTGAAATGGTACAGATCCGACGTATCAAATATTGAGCTTATCGAGAAAGGAAAGGGGAAGGTCACATAAGGTGCGAAAATGGTATAGATCCGACGCATCGAATATTGAGGTTATCGAGCAAGGAAAGGGAAGGTCATATAGGGCATGAAAATGGTAAAGATCCGACGCATCGAATATTGAGGTTGTCGAAAAAGGAAAGGGGATGGCCAGATAGGGCGTGCATTGGTAGAGATCCGATATATCGAAAATTGAGGTTATCGAAAAGATGAAAGGGGCCAGGGAGGGCGCGAAAATGAATGACACCCTTGGCCTCGTAAATGTAAAAACTTCAGGTTCGGAAGACTTGATCATGGGAGATCGGATAGGAAAGGTGATCGCAAGACAAATCTGGCATAAGTAAGTAGAATCAATGCCAGTCTCAGCTAGAGGATCCGTGATTGCCAACCAATGTTCCCTGAGGGTTAGGAGAGTGAGAATGATAGCGATAGGACAAGGCATGGATATGGTAAACAGTAGATGTAGGTTGCAGTAGTTATATAGAAATTCAAAGCACAGGATAGCGTGGCAGTGAGAGCTACATCACACAAGTCTATGGACTGATGACCAAACAACAATCTGAAGTCTTCGCTGAGATATTGTTTATTTTCAGACAGATTACTTAATGAGGACAACCGACTTCAGATGCACGAGGTCGGATCACGAAGTTGCCGGACTAGCTCTACAGTGCACCTACAGATGACAGTACAAGGTTGCACTAGCAGCTATAGTGACCTTGAACCTTGATAAAGCAGTGCACTTGGAGAAATCGCTTTGTCGGGAGTTGTTATAGTGGTGTTTTGCGAACATGTGCGTGTGGTAGTCTGCGATTGCATCATGGACAGAAAGGTGGAACAACAGCCCAACGTGAAATTTTGTATTAAATTGGACAAATTGGGCACAGAGACATTACTTCGACAAGCCTACGACGATGAAACAGTGAGCCCGCAGTTGGAAAAACGTCCCTTGAAGACGAAAAGCGATCTGAAAGACCTTCCACGAGCATCACCTTCGAAAATGTGAAACGAATTCGGAACTTTGAGCTTGAGAATCATCGAAGGACGATCAGCATTGAAGACGTTGTTGGTGTGTCGTACGTATCAGTGTAGACAATCCTAAGGTCGAATTGAATATAAGGCGTGCCGTTTCTAAGTTTGCCCCTCGACTGCTGACCCTTCTGTTTCAGAGATCAAATAATAATAAATACTGTATATCGGCTATCATACTGATTTACTTTTAACATTATCAGTGGATTCCTGGAAAAGGTGTGTTCGATTTTTAAAAGTCAACGAGGGACGATAATTCAAGGATGTCGTTATAATTGGACACAATCGGTTCATTATGGGTTCTGGATTTAACTCGCGTATTGTGCGGTAGATGGCCTGCCATGAGATTGATCATGACTGGTGAGTTTGCAGTGGTGAAATGCTATTTCCATGCACCTAGTTATGTGAATGCAAGGTGTCAAATACTTTGAATTCAGATATCTTAACCACCTTTGTATGTATTTCGGTTTTGGATTTATTAGTCCCAATTAATAATAATTTCGTGTGGCTATTTCTAGCCGGGTGCAGCCCTTGTAAGGCAGGTCCTCCGATGAGGGTGGGCGGCATCTGCCATGTGTAGGCAACAGCATGTTATTGTGGTGGAGGGTAGTGTTTTGTGTGGCGTGTGAGTTGCAGGGATGTTGGAGACAGCATAAACACCCAGCTCCCAAGCCACTGGAATTAACCAATGAGGGTTAAAATCTCCGACCCGCCTAGGAATCGAGCCCTGGACTCTCTAAACCGAAGGCCAGTACGCTTACCATTTAGCTGCCGATTCGGATTAGTCGCAAACCAAATCATATACCTCAGAATCAACACATTTCAAGGTTATCCCCACCCCTGCGTATTTAACGAGGCTGACCCAGTGTCATATTTTCTCTCATGTTCTACATTTAAAATCAAACGACACCTCAAACATTCGGATTTTATCGGATCGGATCTTTAGTTCCGGCGCTATAAGCTCGAATGTGAGTACCCTATATCTTAACCCTGAGGTTCGAATGTGTGTAGCCTGATTTTATAGAAGTTTCATGGACATTTTCACGTTAAAATCAAGCACGTAAGAGGTAAATTATACTCGTACATATGCATACATTATAGAACATAAAGACATAGCATCAGACAGATGTCATTTCACAGCAATTACAAGTCGTTGGTTTGCCACGAAGAGATATTACAGTGGTAAAAGCAAAGGTGTTTCCGTACAGGCCATGAGGGCCCTTGGAATGGTGAAAGGAAAAGGGTTTCACTATAGGCTAGTCTTGCAACGTGGCACTCTGTCCTACACACAGAGTAGGACAGATAATCACCAGGGGCCAGGTATTAAATTTGATAGCGTATATAATACCGTATAAAACGGCTTAAAATCATTTCAATTGGTGAATTTGTCAACGACAGACGACTCTTTGAAATAAATATTTAATGAAATATTCGACACATTTTCATAACGTCCAACTTTAAAACATATCTGAGCAAGCGAAAACGTCCGATCAAAATAAGTATAGATTTAACATTTGCTTGAAATATTCACGTAATCACTAAACTTTGTCTCATACTTCTCATATCATTATACTGTATTTAAAATGCTTGTTGAAATAATGTAAGTTAAAGACATGATAAATTAGCGTATATCGCTATAAGACCTATCTGTGTCGGCGCGACGTAAAGCCCCTAGCAAAAAAAAATTAGCGTATAACGAAATAAAGAAAATATATATAATGAAATAAAGAAAACATAATATTATAGATGTCTTAAAGTTAACGGCAGTGTCATTTCAACTATTTTTTCCCGTTCATTAGTGTTAAGAGAGGATGGTTGTCCAGCTATTCTTCCCCTTGAAACAACACTCACCACCACCATCACAATTTTACTGCTACATTTCCCCCAATAAACAACTGAGCAAGACCTGAGACTCTCAAACTGTGCTGGACCGAATGACTCAGACTATTGATGCTCTCGCCTTCCGAGCCTAAGTTGGTGGGTTCGATTCCGTTTCACTCTGCTGGTATATTCAGTGCTCAAATACGTCAGCCTCGTGTCATCAGATCTACCGGCAAGCAAATGAACTCCTGCGGGACAAAATTGCAGTACCTTGACGTCTCTAAAAACCCTACAAGTAGCTGGTGGGGGCCGTCAGATTATTATTATTGTTATTATTATTCCGACCGAGCTCGATAGCTGCAGTCGCTTAAATGCGGCCAGTATCCAGTATTCGGGAGATAGTAGGTTCGAACCCCACTGTCGACAGTCCTGAAAATGGTTTTCCATGGTTTCCCATTTTCACACCAGGCAAATGCTGGGGCTGTACCTTAATTAAGGCCACGGCCACTTCCTTCCCACTCCTAGCCCTTCCCTGTCCCATCGTCGCCATAAGACCTATCTGTGTCGGTGCGACGTAAAGCAACTAGCAAAAAAAAAAATATATATATATTATTCCTGGGATTTCCGTGGCTCTCCGAGGAATAGGAAGCTCCGGGGTTGAATGGCTGGACAAGGGGTTATTTAGAGGAACTATTAGTATAACGAATATGGAAATTTTATTTTTTTCCTTTCTTAAAATTGAGAGGTAGAAAATTTAATACCATAACAATGAAAAATTTAAAAATTTAACAAGGAGCTCGTCACCTCTAACAATTCCTTGGACACAGAAGCCCAAAATCAGGTACAAAATAACTTGGGATAAACTCCCAGTCGTTAAATTACACACGAAAGAGCATAATTACTCCTGACAGGTAACATTTTCTGAAAGAACAAGGTTTGCTCCGAACAGGTACACTTTATAGGAGTCTCAGCTCCAAAATACAAGAGGCTAGCCTCGAACAGGCAATCAGTTTCTTTTGACACACTTAAATCTCCCAAGGAAACGCGTAGGGTGACCCCACTTCAAAGTGTTCATACACGGTTGCCCCATGGTGGGCTTATCAATTGCAATGCTCCACAATAATATTACATACTGTTCCCAAAGGGAGCCAAAACGAAGACACATTTACCCTAAGAATAATTAAGAACACACAGGGGCATAATTGCCCGTGTTAAAGACCTTAAGGATAAAAAGAAAAGGTTACTCATAGTAGGCCATTAACAAAAAGCAAGGAGGTGAAACATCAGCACTCCTTATAGAAATTTCTGGAAGGACGACAACCTAAGTGGGCTTACGGCCGAATGACACAAACACTAATCCCATACTAAAAAGGGTGACTAAAGGAGGAGCATTTAAATCCGAGACAACATTTTCCAAATTTAGAGGTTGAAAACTTTAGCCACCCAATTCAAAAGTTGAAGGGGAGATGACTGAGGGTCACCACTCGCGTTCTCTTACATTACATATTTCTCAGTAGGGAATAGAACTAGAGTCCGAAAACTGCGCAGAAGGTCCTACATTTCAACCACCGAAATACAAAATTACATTAAGAAACGGCTGAACCTTCCCCTCGAACTGCCCGCAGGCACGATCACATGTTTAGGTAAATTCTTCCATTGCCTTGTATCGCTGGATCTTTTCCAAACAGGCCGCGCCCTTGCCTCCCTAGTCGTCTATGGCCTCCGTCAAGTCGCACTCTCAAGCACTAGAGCAATTCAGACAAGACGTCCCAAAAGTGCCCTCCTTATATAGTTCCGTAGGGAAAGTTCCAGATTAAATTAAACTACAGTATACTTGTATGTTGTATGTTGGGTATTCAGTCCGAAGGCTGGTTTGATCCTCCACAGTTCCACCAACAGCTGTCATAGATAGCCTATAGGCATCACTGAAGAGGCATACTAGGGAAATGAAGAGTGAGGTAGTTTTCCGCTGCTTTCTTCACCCAGCCAGAAGTTGCTATTACATATCAGTCTGCCAAGCCCACTGAAATGCATGCACCAACCGAGCCTATGAGTGATATTTTCACACCGTTCATAACAGGAACTGGCTGCATAAGGAATGGTATTACTAGCATCACTCATACCTCAGTCACATTCATATTGTCAAAGCCAAGGATGAGACTGAGACAGGTCAATGAAAGGAACAAGTTTATTCTAGCCCATACCAGAAGATATAGTGCACTGTAAACACCACATCTCGCCAGCAAAGGCACACAATATGCTTATTTCCATACACGCCCCCGAGTTTGATTGGCTAGAAGCATATGATACGTAGATTACAATAGAGGAGAAACCAGCTGAAGTGTTGACATTAACAAAACAATCCTCGAAATAAGAGTTTTACCAACTCGCAAACTAAAAATTTATCTGGTAATTAGTTTGTGTTTAGTCATAAGATTGCGCTAACAAATCGATGGATCGAAGAAGAAGGTTTTTGGGAGCTTAAAAGTTCATATCCGTTATCATAGATGGCCGTAGAGAAGGCACGTAGTTTAAATAGCCGGAGAAGGTGTGACCCTTGTAAAATTATTATTATTATTATTATTATTATTATTATTATTATTATTAGTATTATCAAGATGTATCCTACCAGTCTGTTTTCCCTTCTGATCAAAACTTATCCCAGATATTTCTGGGGTCTCTCGAGCCACCCTGACTCATTTTGGGTAGTTGGGGTATTTCAGAGACTAATATCCTTCCTATCGTTACATGATTTTTCAAGCCGAAATTTCAGCGAAGGATCCACCGGAATATAAAATATGGCTGTGTGAGTGTTTATCTTACAGTTAACCAACTGAGCTAATCACGTCCGCTAGAAAATAGTTAACTAATTGTCCATAAACCTGAACTCAGTCCGTGTTGAGCATACTGACCTCAGTCTACCGTGAACCCAGGAACAGTGCCACAGAATGATGGGTGGATGACTGTATGTTCACAAGTCGTCCGTTGTGTGCCAATACAATGAATACTTAATTTTCACGACCGCACTGTGCTCGAAATAAATTTTCAACGAATTAGGTCGTGTTCAAACATCCAAGAGACGTTAGGTACAGAACAAAAATGGCAAACCGGATACCAGTTGGATCCGATTTTGCGTCGGATGCTCTCAGTAACGAGATATGGTGGTCTGGGTCAGATATGTTACGTTAGAAATGATCTAAGCTGCAGGTGTGACACTAAATTTAAATTGTTAGAAGCGGAAATTTAGTTACGTGTTATAGGTGCATGGGTGGCAATCTAGCCTTTGTGAAATATAGCACTAGTGCCAAAGGTTGCCGTAACAAGTAGGAATACAGCACGTCACGTGCGACAAGTGATTGAAGTTCGCACACTGCTTCTGTTACATAAGCCTGAGCGCTGGGCGGTCTCCTTACATGGGCCCCGTCTACAGGGAGACAACTGGAACAAGCAAGACGTTGAGTCGCACTGCAGCTGCAAACCAATACTTGCTGTATATCACTTACTCATCGCAACTCTGGCATGCAACAAGTCATCACTCACTCAATTAATAAATCAATCAATTTCAAAAGAGGTTACACAGGCACATATGGACCGTTACAGTAGGTACGGAAGGAAATACGCGGAAGTATTACAGAATCGTGATTTATCTCACGTCAATACTGTTAAGAGTAAGTTATACTCGTAACAAGGCAACTATTTTTGAAGAAGAAATACGAATATCTTTTGCTATTTGCTTTACGCCGCACCGACACAGATAGCTCTTATGGCGACGATGGGATAGGAAAGGCCTAGGAGTAGGGAGGAAGCGGCCGTGGCCTTCATTAAGGTACAGCCCCAGAATTTGCTTGGTGTGAAAAATGAGAAACCACGGAAAACCATCTTCAGGACTGCCGACAGTTGAGGTCGAACCCACTATCTCCCGGATGCAAGCTCACAGCTGCGCGATCCTAACCGCACGGCCAACTCGCCCGGTACGAATTTCTTTCTTTCTTAATCCGTTTACCCTCCAGGGTTGGTTTTTCCCTCGGACTCAACGAGGAATCCCACCTCTACCACCTCGAGAGCAGTGTTCTGGAGCGTGAGACTTTGGGTCGGGGGATACAACTGGGTAGGAGGATCAGTACCTCGCCCAGGTTGCCTCACCTGCTATGCTGAACATGGGCCTTGTGGTGGTGGGGGGGGGGCAGTTGGAAATATCGGAAGGGATAGACAAGGAAGAAGGACGAAAACTGCCGTGGCCTTAAGTTAGGTATCATCTCGGCATTTACCTGGAGGAGAAGTGAGAAACCACAAAAAACCACTTCGAAGATGGCTGAGGGGGTAATTGAACCACCCACTATTCAGTTGACCTCCCGAGGCTGAGTGGACCCCGTTCTAGCCCTCGTGCCTCTTTTCAAATTTCGTGGCAAAGCCGGGAATCGAACCGGGGCCTCCAGGGTTGGCAGCTAATCACTCTAACCACTAAACCACAGAGGCGGACAAAAAAGATGAATTAGTTCATCAAGTAAATCTGTATGCATTCTTTGGGAGTAAGAGGAATCTTTTAACCTTCCTTACTATGAGGTCAAGCATAGATCACTATCTGAAATCACTTTTATTTGTTGTAAGTCGCTCCGTCACAGACAGATCTTATGGTGACTATGGGAAACGACAGGGCTAGACACGGGAAGGAAGCGACCGTGACCTAATTCAGGTACAGCGGAAACCAAGGAAAGCCATCTTCAGGGCTGCCGACGGTGGTGTTCGAACCCATTATCTCCCGAATGCAAGCTCATTGCTACGTGACCCGAACAACATAGCGTATTCGCTGGTGAACTCAAATTTAAACATAATATGTCAGCTGGTTAATAGAATGCCAAATGTGGACATATTTGGCGAGCGGAATAACTTCGTATGGTCAGATACAGTAGAAGGGTCCGCCAAGTTGGTCTCATGAGGCTGAGTTAAAAGCAGGCAAATCTCTACACCACGGGACTGGCTAACAGATTTATTTAGTGCACTGATGATAAAATATTTGTCCTTAATTGAGGAACTAAACTATTTCTGAGAGCTAGTTGGAAATAGAAAATGGAGGATTGTATGGCGGGAAATTCATTAACAGAGGTTTGCAGACTAAACATTAGAAAGCATAACGACCAAGCTAGTTGGCTCTGCGCTAAGGGATGCACAGCTTTTAGCTTGCATTCGGGAGATAGTGGGTTCAAATCCCAACGTCGGCATCCCTGAGGAAGTTTTTCCCGTGGTTTCCCATTTTCTCACGACCACTACCTTCCCAATCCTAGCCCTTTCCCATCCTTCCGTCGGCGTAAAGCTTCGATGTGTTAGAGCGACGTTAAGACAGTAGCAAAATAGGACATAAAGAAGAAAAAAACGCATAAGTCTATACTGAAAGCAAGTAAGCCTGTATGTATGTATGTATGTATGTATGTATGTATTACGGGGATGATAGCAAAAGTGTTAAGTAAAAGTGTGCTGAAATTACTCGGAAAGTAATAGGTTCAATTCCCCGCCAGGGAGTCGACATATTTAGATATGAGTCTTCAATTGTGAATGAACCATTAAAACTTCGAATATTCAGTCTTATCATGGAGTATGATTTAGCGTGTACTGTAGTATATGCATATGACACCGTTCAAAATAAGTTAGAAGGGGGGTGTTATGGATGTAGATCATGCGCTTGAGGGTAGCCAAATTTGCCTTCAGAAAGTGTCTGCATATTGCTTGTTAGCTCTTCGTCTCCTTCCTATAAATTAGATTTCAGGCAGAGAAATTATTATTATTATTATTATTATTATTATTATTATTATTATTATTATTATTATGGAAGGACTCGGAAGTTTCCATAGCACAGGATAAACTCGATTCTCTCATAATATAAACTAACCAAGAAATGACACGAACTGTTTTTGTACGTAGACTATCCAATAATTGTACTGTAGTTTGTCATGTATTTATATTACCTACCTATTTGTAAAATGAGATAGGTAGCATCTTAACATGTATACATTATTTTTGTTAATTAAGTCCTCAATTTACTGTAACCAGTCAACCACTTTACTGCTCGTTATACACCTTTTCACATCATTGTTCTAACCAAGCTCTTTAAAATTTAATCCGTCATTATGTTTTACCATCTTATCTTTCAGTTTCACATTCTTCACATTCAAGGAACGATAACAGAATTCTATTGAATTAAACTTAATGAATATATGATACAGTCAAAACTGTTGTCAGTATGATTGTCTTTCTAACATAACAGCAAAATATCCGGGCTTTGGTACGGTTTTAAACTGAAAGTTATCATAAATTTGCACAAGTTCCCTGTCAGATGGGCTCGTAAAATACTCCTTCAGTTCGTCAAACTGCTTAGGACGAATGATTACTTATTTTCGGATCTAAAACTTACCTGAATCCCGCAGAACTCTAACGTTTTAAAGCCCTACCTTATTCAACATCTAGGTCTCAGTAGTGACCAACCTGTGAAATTTTGACTTCAACGTCACACAGTATTGGAGGTGTAGAATGTTTTAAAAGTATTTATCAATTAACATCTAGACAAACCTTTATGTAAAATTTTAAGTTCGTACGTGAAACGGCTTCAGAAGAATGAATATTGTTATTTTTAAAGTTAGCCCCATCTAAACCCCTTAGGGGAGACATATTTAGAAGTATACGATATTTGACACTTAGGACATAAAAGAACAACCTTATTGTAAAACTAAAGCTTCGTACATCAAACGGCTTTGGGGATGAA
Source organism: Anabrus simplex (assembly GCF_040414725.1). NCBI lineage: Eukaryota > Metazoa > Arthropoda > Insecta > Orthoptera > Tettigoniidae > Anabrus > Anabrus simplex. Next base: position 1,326,482,130 of record NC_090265.1, on the reverse strand, counting down.
CAATTTCGTTTACACCTTAGGTGTGGAATATTTTAAAATATTTCCTATTTCACAATTAGGATTTGAAAAATATACCACCACGTGGAATATTACCTTCCTACGTTAAACGGTTTTGAAGAAATGAACATTTTTGTTTTAGGATCGTAAACCTCATTTAACTCCCTGAGGTGTTAATTGACCTTCTTTTATTTAACACCTACGATATCATTTGAAATTTTAACTTCGTAAGTCAAGTGGTTTCAGAGAAATGGATATTGTCATCATCCCCAGGACAATACCACTTAGGGTTGTATTATTTTACGACCATTTCTTATCAAAAATTTAAAATATATGGGAGCGACCATCATGTGAAATTTCAACCTTGTATATTAAATGATTTCAGAGTAATAATTTTGTCATCAGCAGTCACCAATCCAGTAATAATAATAATCGTATGGCCTCAGCTACCGGGTGCAGACATTTAAATTTTACGTCATCTGGCTGTCTGCTCGTAAATTTCGACGTTCCGTTTTACTCTACGCCCACTAGATGGCAGACCGAGTAAACCGAAACTCTCTTGGGCGTCTATGGCTGAGATTTAATAAATTTTGTCTTGTAAACACTAAACGTGTCACCAGAGATGCCAACAACGTACGACATGGAGTGCCGATTGGACTTTTTCCGCCCTTCAGAAATCCGACTACCTCTTTCGGGTTTGAGCCCGCTATCTTGGGATCCGGAGGCTGACACTCTACCACTGATCCACAAAGGCAGCTACCAACCCAGTTAAGGGGTTTAACCAACCTAGTTAAACCCCTTTACGGGTGTATTGTTTTGATACCACTTCCTATTTAAATTATAAGACATAGAGCAAAAACCATGATGTAAAATTTCAATCTCGTCATAGTGTTTCAGATAAATTAATAATCTTGTCATGGGACTTCACAACTCCACCCCGCTAGTCAAAACCCATTTGGGATATACCGTTTCAAGACCACTTCTTAATTAAAATTTAAGAATGAGGACACCAAACATGTGAAATTTTAACTTTTGTAAGTCGAAGGGTTTCAGAGAATAGTTTTGTCACGGGGCCTCATGCTCACACCCAACACCCCCCTCCCCCCTACTTTTCCATATATTGTTCTGAAACCACTTCTTATTTAACATTTACCAATGAGAAGTACCAATCATGTACAACTTTAAATACCTGAGTGAAATGGCTTCAGAGAAATTAATATTGTTTAACATCAGGCCTCAGAAAAATTCAGAGGTATGTTGTTTTAAGACCACTTCTCATTTAAAATCTAAGATACCATCGTGAAATTTCAACCTCATGTGAAAGACAGTTTCAGACATATTAATGTTTTGTCATAAGGCCTCACCATCCTCAGACAAAACCCCTTACTAGTGTTTAATTTTAAAACCACTTTTTATTTAACATTTAAGATTTAGAGGAGTAATCATGTGAAATTTCAACCTCGCATGTCGGATAGCTTCAGAGAAATCAATAATACATTTGTTTTCGGGTATTAAGCACCATTTAACCCTTAAGGGATAAAAGTTTTCTAAACTTGTCTTATTAAACAATCATAGAGTGAAATTTCCACTTTGTTCGGTAAACGGTTTCGCCTTAATGAATATTTTGGTTTTCAGGATTTTATCCCCTTTTCATCCCCTTACAGGTCGAATTATTTGAAACCCTTCCTCAGCGGGTGCCTACACTGTAGTGTAAATGTATCCCTAAAAGTTCATTTCTTTATGTCAAATAGGTTTCCCTGGGCGTTGATCGACAATCAGTCAGGATATTGCCTTTTATATGTATACACTAGATGAGATAACTTAAAAGTAAGACGTAAAACTGCGCCCGCTGCGCTGCAGTGACATTATTTACGAATTGCTGATCTCTGGAAAGAGTGAATTCAGATAAAAACCAGGGGTTCAATGTGTTTATTTTAGATAGAACTGGAGTAAGAACTATTTTAGACAACGAAGTTATGAAAGTGTTACTTCCATTCTCGACTACCTGCCTATGTCAGATCTAGATAAAAAACTACGAAGTAAAAAATGTCTAACTCATCAGATTTACTGACAGACGGTCTGCACAAATAATTTAAGATTTCATTATATCTTCATTGTATATTTATATTTTCGACGTTATGGCATAGGTCATAAGTTTTCACATGGACATTTGTACAAAACCTATTATTGCCGGGATGAGTGGGTAGACGGTTAAGGCGCTGGCCTTCTAACCCGAACTTGGAAGGTTCGATCCTGGCTCAGTCCGGTGGTATTTGAAGGTGCTCAAATACGACAGCCTCGTGTCAGTAGATTTACTGGCACGTAAAAGAACTCCTGCGGGACTAAATTCCGGCACCTCGGCGTCTCCGAAGACTGTAAAAGTAGTTAGTGGGACGTAAAGCAAATAACATTATTAAAACCTGTTATTGCTGGTATCATTGATGAGGAAAGTTATTCCATTATTACCTATTTGTATGTTTCTTTAATTTTCAAAATTAGTCATTTGTGGACAGTTTTCCTTTTGACCATACATTACTTTGAACTTACATTTTGACACTTCATTATTCATTTTATTATTCGATGTATTACACCTGCAACTATCTTTTTCATTAGACACTTTTCTTACCGGATATTTATACGTAATAGACCTCACCGTTGTAGACCTACCAACCCGAAAGGGATATGACGAAGATTATATTTGTTTTTTGTTGTTTTTTTTACGTTGAACCGACTCAGACAAGTCCCATGGTGACAATAGTATAGGACAGGTCTAGGAAAGTGACCGTAGCTTCGATTAAGGTAGGCTACAACCTGGTGTAAAATGTGAAACGATTGAAAAGGATCTAATGAGCTGCTGACGGTGGGCTTTGACCTCAACATCTCTCGAATGCAAGCTCATAGCTACCTGACTCAAACCCCGCAGCCAGCTCACTCGGTTGATTAAGATAAGGAGCATAACTTAGGAAAACGACCGTAGTTGAAAGCCATGAAGATATTATGAGGAACTCCGTTTCGATTCTCGGCCAGATCGGTTTTTTAACTGCGTATGGTTAAATTTCTTGGCTCGGAGACTAGGTATTTGTATTCTCAATATGCTTCTCTTCTTCTGCATACAACACACCACACTACCAAACACCACACGAGCACGCAATACGAGATATGTTACTCTACCTGGGGTATCCGGCCGTAAAAATGAGCCAAATGCCCATAAATTGGGAGAAAGTTCAGAGTAGATACTTTAATACCATGACATATTCATAAGACACCAGCAGTAATATTTTGGAAATATTTCTTGAATTTGTAAAGAATATTTCTGTACGTTTTCAAAATATATGAAACTATCGCTATTCGAGATAAGATTGCCATACTTATCTATGAGGTCTACGTCAATATATTTATTCACATTTTAGCAGTAGAAAGAGCAGTCTCCATTTATATTGATGTCAAACAGAACAATATCCTTAAAATTTCAATATTTAGCATCAAAGAAAGCGATGTCCAACAGAAATTCTCAACTAACAAGAAGACCACTAAAGTTTCACTCAAAAATACTTATCTACTGTCATACGGAGTATTAGCTCAGCGTTTATAATCAAGAAGAATTAAAAATGTTCGGAAAGACAGTGAGCAAGATCTACTCCTACTTAGAATTATTATACCAATAGCCTCAAATATAGAAATAGCAACAAGTTTTCAGACTTATGGAAATAAGTCAGATCGATAACCACATTGCCTTAATGCATATACAATAAAATGTAATGGCACCACCGTAATTGAAGTGATTTAGAAATGCAGTACACATGAGAAAATTTGTTTATTTTTAGTGTCATGAACTTGCCTTCACATGACTAGAATTATCATTGGAAATGGATTAGAAGGTATGATTACCGGCACGGTATGATAAGTGGCTAAAAACATGGAGTCAGAGAAAAGTGCTGGCACTTACTCCATGGAGTTGTCACCGTCCATTTGAACGTTTTAAACACGTATAAAAGCCATGTCGGGTGTGTTAACTACAAATTACTGTTTTTTCCAGCCGGCGTCAATTGTTCGTAATGACCGAGTGTTTATGTAAAGGAACGGAGGTCTTGTAATTTGAAAGGAACCTGTTTGACCTCCAATCTGCGCTTCCTGTGCGCAGCCGAACTGATTGTGTTCTCTTGCCTCGCTGACGGCCTACTTAAAGAGCTCTTTCTGCCTGATATTTAATACAGGAAATGTCTTGCTAAGATGCATTACGGTGGATGAAATATGATCTTCGGTCACGGGATTCAAACCCGGTGTCACTGACAGGCAGGAGGAGAGGTTAAGCTGCATGCAGGTCTTCTGTTCGGAATAGCACAACAGGTGTTTGATATGTTGAGATTTAATCTCGTCTCGTAAGCTACCAGCTTCGCACTATTCTTGGTATTTCGTTTCGTTTTGCGTAAGAAACTTGACACTCAGAGGTCAGACAATGAGGCTTATAGCGTCATCTGGAGTCCACCTGAGCAGGGTCGAGCTCCCGGCGGATTTGAAAGTGCCAGATTCTTAATTAATTGACGATATAGTCTTCCTAGTAGTTATTAGGCTATGTACTACTGTACTTATGTATAATAATGTTATTGGCTTTGCGTCTACTAACTACTTTTATCGGTTTTCGGAGAAGCCGAGGTGCCGGAATATAGTCCCACAGGAGCTCTTTTACGTGCCAGCAAATCTACCGACACGAGTCTGACGTATTTGAGCACCTTCAAATACGACCGGACTGAGCCAGGTTCGAACCTCCCAACTTAGGGTCAGAAGGCCAGCGCCTCAACTGCCCGAGCCGCCCAGCCCGGCGTACTTAAATATATTACAATGTTCAATCTGATTGTCTCTAAATAAAGTAAAGTATTCCACTCATGATTCCAAGTTCACAGGTTCAGTCTAGGCCGAGGTAGCTATTTTGACAGGAAGGGAAGAATTCTTGGAGCTGAAAAATTCATATATGTTACTTCCACCTAACAAATGAGATATACTGACTGTGTGAAGACTCCGTGCTCAGGCGGCAGCGTGTTAGCCTCTCACCGTGGTTCAAATCCCGGTCAATCCGTGTGAGATTTATGCTGGACAAAGCGGACAAGAGGCAGGTTTTCCTCCGGGTACTCCAGTTTTCCCTGTCATATTTAATTCCAGCAACACTCCCCAATATCATTTCATTTCATCTGTCATTCATTAATCATTGCCCCAGAGGAGTGCGACAGGCTTCGACAGCCGGCACAATTCCCATATTCGCTGCTAGACGGGGGATTCATTCATTCCATTCCTGACCCGGTCGAATGACTGGTAACAGGCTGTGAAGTTTCATTCACTCACTGAGTTTGTGACCACACGAAAGTTTAATAACCGGGTGAGTTGGACGTGCGGTTAGGGGCGCGCAGCTGTGAGCTTGCATCTGGGGGATAGTGGGTTCGAATCCCATTGTCGGCAGTCCTAAAAATGATTTTGCGTTGTTTCCCACTTTCATACCAGGCAAATGCTGAGGCTGTACTATAATTAAGGCCATAACCGCTTCCTTCGCACTTCCTAGCCTTTTCCTATACCATCGTCGCCATAAGACATATCTGTGTCAGTGTGACGTAAAACAAATTGTAAAAAAACAAAAATCTTGATCAAGAAATTAGTCTTGTGAAAGAGGTCTGACAGTATATATTTTTTTGTCAGTGGTGGAAGCCCAGAGGTAGAATGTCCAGGAGTTTCTTATTTAAATACTGTACATTGACTAATTTTGGTGAGTAGTCTGGTCAGATCCTCCTGAAATATAAGCGTGATCACATGATCGTTGGGACATTAGGAAACCGTAGGTAGTACTAAAAGACCTAAGTGTGGGGGTGGGGTTGAGTGTCACTGTGGTCGGTGGACGGATGCATTTCTCCTTTATTATGCCAAGTACTGATTGAGGGTAACGTATCACTGATTTCATATTAATTGAACTTAAATGCTGAGTAAAGGCACACAAACTTATATTTCTTTGGCCATGTATTTAACGTCACACTAATGCATTTAGTTTTCAGACCACGATATAGCCTATAAACATCTTACGACCTCAGTAGCGCAGTCAATTAGTCCTTGACCTTCTATTCCGAAGATAGTAGGTTCAATCTTCACTGATGCCGGTGGCATTTGAGGAAGTTAAAATGCGACGGTTTCTGGCACGTTAAGGAACTCATGTGGGTCAACATTCCGACACATCAATGTCGGTTAAATTGTATAGACACTATAGAGTTGTTTAGGTTATTCTTACCGGGCGAGTTGGCCGTGCGGTTAGGAGCGCGCTGCTGTGAGCTCGCATCCGGGAGATAGTGGGTTCGAATTCCGCTGTCCGCAGCTCTGAAGATGGCTTTCCGTGGTTTCCCATTTTCACACCAGGTAATTGCTGGGGTTGTACATTAATTAAGGCCACGGCCGCTTCCTTCCCATTCCTAGGCCTTTCCGGTCCCATCGTCGCCATAGGACCTATCTGTGTCGGTGCGACGTAAAGCAAAATAGCTTCTTCTTAGTATTATTATTAAACATCTGTGCGAAATAAAGACAACATTAGGAGCCATACAGCAGGACAATAAGGCAAAATGCTATTTGAAGGGTGGAATTTGAGCCAATTTATAACTTCAGTGTAAAATAAACATTTTTCATCGCTGCGTGTTTATAGCTCAAGCAGTGTCATAAGATTTTGTTAGTAAAAATAGACCACGTACGTCTACAAATTTAATTTAATAAGCATGTTAGGTTCACTCGATACCTTCAATAACAATGGAAAGGACAAGTGGACTTTCACTTAGATGTCGTGTAATGAGTGGCGAGCCCTTCATTCAGAGATCATACCATGTTGTGAGATCATGTGCTGGACAATTAAAGCACTAGTCTGTTCTGTAGCATTCACTTTCATGGCCTGCAGGTAGCATAACATTTTAGGAAAAGCTGAAACCTGAGCCTCGTGGGGAGACCTTGGTTAGTAGCTCTCCACGTGGAGGAGAGGGAGCGGCACACACAAGAGCCACCAACTAACTCTATTTGAGTACTTGCTTAGGCATGAGTCCTCACAGTAAAACAGACCTGAGGACACAAGTTTTCAGCCGTACATTAACAAAACTAGAGTCCGGCTCCATGGCTAAATCGTTAGCGTGCTGGCCTTTGGTCACAGGGGTCCCGGGTTTGATTCCCTGCATGGTCGGGAGTTTTAACCATTATTGGTTAATTTCTCTGGCACGGGGGCTGGGTGTATGTGTCGTCGTCATCATCATTTCATTGTCATCAAGACGCGCAGGTCGCCTACGGGAGTCAAATCGAAAACCTGCACCTGGCGAGCCGAACATGTCCTCGGACACTCCCGGCACTAAAAGCCATACCCCATTTCATTTTTTCACAAGACTAGCACGAGTGAACTATTTGGGTACATCGAGCGGAAGGAGATGGTATCTTGGAAAACTATCCACTGATGAAATTTTTAAAAAAAAATCTAATTGGCTGTGTGGGAGGCAAAGCTACAACATTTATGGCGTAGAAAAAATATTTCTGATAGAAATGAAGTAGATCGAATTAGATGTAAGAACATCATGCGCGGTCGAAATGCTCAGCTGTATGTGCGGCTGCGCGGATGCCTCCACTTTCCTGCGCCTCTGGTATTTTCAGGCATGTTCTGTATCAGACTTCTTGGGCTCACTCGGTTCATCACATTTCCGTATATTTTCCTGACGCGTTTACGATAACTTCTGATACATTTAGACATTTTACTAATTTAGCATAATCTTAAATATTTCAACTGACCTAATCACGAAGTTATGGAAGTTGTGGGAATCAGTAGTAGTTAGTATGGTAGAGTTCTACAAGATAAATGTAACGATACACCGTGGAGTCGCGACAATATCGATTTCAACACAAAATGGTGGGAACCATTTCGTCACTGATTAGGGAAACAAATTTCAAGAATATTTTCATCATTCACCTCTTTAACTGTGTATTAATCGTTTAGATGTCGGCAACAAATTGTTGTAAAGTTATGAAGCCGCGTGATGCACGAAATTCTACACAGAGCACATGAACGAAACGAAAGAAGAATGAATATTAGAAAGGAAGTGACCGGCTGAGTGGAGTGGTTGATTAAATACCTCCCTACTGTGCTCGATGATACAGGATCGAATCCTGGTTCACTGGCTGGCATCTGTCAGTACCGTAATGGTGAAAGATCAGCACTACAGCGTCTCCTACAACTTACAGTGACTTAATGAGAAATAGAAATGATATGGGTGTTATCTCCTACTAACTGGTTTAATAGTTTACAGGAACGCCGAGATGCCGGAATTTTGTTCCATAGGAGTTCTCTCACGTACCAGTAAGTCTACGAACGTGAGGCTGACGTATTTAAACACCCTCAAATACCACTGGACTAAACCAGGATAGAGCTCACTAACGTGGGCTCATAAACCACAGCTCTACCGCCAGAAAACCACTCAGTCCGGTATTACTATTATTAAAATTGTGATAAATACAATGCCAGCTGGCGAAAGTAAGAAATACCCGAGATCCAAGACCAGACGTGACGAAATGTTGAATTTAGTTATACCCGTACTCACAGTTTTGGTTGGAACGCTTCACCCCTTCCCCTATCACATAAACTTTTGAAACCGTGAGAGTATTACATGTTAATGTAGTCAGGCTCCGTAACTGAGTGGTCTATGGCCTCGACTCCCCTTACTGACCGGGCCGGGGATTTAATCTGCATGTTGCTAATTCTTCCGGCTTGGGGACTAGGTGTTTGTATGTGTCTTAATACACATCTTTATCTAAGCATAACATACAACACTAAAAATAAGCAGAGGAACACCGAATAGTGAATAATAATCTCTCCACATACGGTTGGCGTGATAAAAGACGTACGTTGTAAAACTGGGTCAAATCCATGTACAGTTCCGATCGAAATAGTGGAAAAACAGGAGGAAGAAGAATAAGTAGAAGAAATATTGTACACTCAGATTACTAGCAAACAGCAGTGCAGTCGATGCCTGTCAAAACCCCACTAAATTCTCACAGCTCCCTGAAATGCCTTACGGGTTGCATACTGCAAAGGTAATTGAGGTGAACAGAATTACCTCCGCCGCTGTCCTAGATCTTCTGAACCTAACACCGTCAGAATGGCAGGAGAATAACAGTCGGTGAAGAACGTTTGAAGTGCGTCTCATAAACATGGATTTCCAAAAGGGGCGAAATAAGTTATAGCATCTTGGATAGAATCCGTACAGCACTTCCTAAAGAGTTGGGCGAGTGAATGCTTACTATTAATAATGCCATGAAAGTGACTGGGTGAACATCAGATTTGCAAATATCGTATCCAGCCTCCCCTACTCAATATATTGCCAGCAGAAATTTCACGCGCTGGTTCTCTAGATTTGTCTTAGCAATATATCTGGAACAAAGTTCACATCCCCATAGCTATTATAGATGCGCCAGAATAACATATCGAGAGGGAATTCCTTCGCACATCTTCAAGGACAAGTTATAGTAAAGTACGTTTATGGAGCATTAGCGCATAAAGAGAAACGAGATATGGGAACGTCTGCTCCGTCTCCATGTAGTCCGGTAAGTAGTCACCGCGATTAAAATACGAAATGTGGGCGTCTAACTCTAAAGAGAAGCAAACAAGCTCAACGTGTGACTCTTCTTTTAAAGAATCTCAAAACATAGGCCGGCAGTAGAATCCTAGCCTCTTTGATCAGAGATCCTAAGTTTAACGTAGAAATATCACTGTTAATGGATAAGAATCAAGGAGACGTTTCCTGAGAACATACAGATGAGAGATGTCTGGTACGGGGCATACCTCTTCCTCCATAGTACGTATGTTTTCATGACACCTGCAGCGCGAATATCGGAAGCTCAATAGTGTGCATAAATAGGCACGTCGTTTCCTTCCTGTACCTCAAAGCTGGGATTTTCTCTCCTTATCTAATCCGCAAACAACGATAATGGAATTAAAGATACATGCGTCTGACTGATTTGTAACAGTATATATGTGTCAAAATACATACAATTCTCTCTAAATTGATCGGTATGGTTTCATATCATTCTATACATTTCTCTTCCCATTTTAAGTGTGCGTTGTCCATCCTGGTGCTGTTGAGAATGTGATGTACGAAAGGAGAAGGAGGATGAACTGAACGAAGTGATAATACATTCTGGACTTAGCCTTAACCGCTCAGACTGGGATAATTTTCTTCTTTTCAGTGAGTATCCCTATACATTACAGTACTTGTAGTGTACCTACAGTACATTATTCCAATGACTCTCTTTCACGAGCTGGACTTCCGCACTTGCAGGTCCAGGTTTGAAACGGAATATCATGTCCCAGAGGATCAGATTCCACGAAAATCAGGAGGTGTCGTGACTTCTTCCTCCTAGCCTTTTCCCATTTTCTTGAGATCGGCCCTTAATGTCGATTTGACTCAGTTTTACGGCCGGATGACAACGCTGTGTGGAGGGATGTGCTCACTATTGTATGTTTCTGTTTTGGTTGCTAGTGTGATACGTTGTATTTTTATAAAGAGATGTATATTAAGACTATCACAAAATTTCAGTCACAGGGGTAGAGGAATCAATGATATCGACGCGAAATCGAACCCAAGAACCTCTGAACCGAAGGCCACTATACTGTCCACTCAGCCAAGAAGAATCTGGACACCGAGCTCGATAGCTGCAGTCGCTTAATTGCGGCCAGTATCCAGTATTCGGGAGATAGTAGGTTCGAACCCCACTGTCGCCAGCCCTGAAAATGGTTTTCCGTGGTTTCCCATTTTCACACCAGGCAAATGCTGGGGCTATACCTTAATTAAGGCCACGGCCGCTTCCTTCCCATTCCTAGCCCTTCCCCGTCCCATCGTCGCCATAAGACCTATCTGTGTCGGTGCGACGTAAAGCAACTAGCAAAAAAAGAATCTGGACAGACGATGAGCATGATATCAACAGTCCTCAACAAAACAGCCATTCTTGCTTCCTTTTTGTCTTATTTACAATTTTTTAGCATTAAGTGCCAGATTGTAGTATCCATATTTTGTTTTGTTTACAATCTGATTTCCATATCACTGATACAGATAGGTCTTATGACGATGATGGGACAGGAAAGGGCTATGAGTTGGAAGGAAGCGGCCCTGGCCTCACTTAAGGTACAGCTCCAGCATTTGCCTGGGGTAAAAATGGGGAAACAACGGAAGAGCATCTTCAGTGCTGTTGACAGTGGGGTTCGAACCCACTATCTCCCGAATGAAAGCTGATAACTACGTAACCCAAAACACACAGCCACTTGCTCGGTAGTATCCAGATTTGTCTTCTTAGAGGGATCAACTACTCTCGTGACTGACTAGATCTCCAGATGTACCTCACGTTGATAATTCATCAAACAAAGACAAAGACACCCCCGTACAGGCCATGAAGGCCCTTGGAGGAGTGGAAGGTAAAGGCTTCCATCATTGTTAACCGCGGCACGTGATGGGGAAGAGTGGATAGCTCTATGCCCGGCCACCTTTGCCCCCAGGAATTAATCTGGTACTCATTTTTGGTGTAGGCAGTGAACCTCAGGGCCATATGCACCTCCGGAAGTGGAAATCTCGTTTCTTAAATTTTACGACTTACTGACGGGGATTTGAACCCAAGTCCTTCCGGGCGAAACGAGCACGCTTTTACCGCCTCGGCCAGGCAGCCCCTGATAATTCATCAAACACCAGCTTGAATACTACAACCGCTTGATAGTAAATGCTGGTGAACATAAAGTCCTACAGCCATAGATATAGAAGATGAACGCCATCCCAGTACGTCGTGAAGTCACTCTTAATATTTGTTGCTGTAATCTCTAAGTAAGATTCATTCATTTGTGCTCGATGGCCAATATATTTGAATGGTTTTATAAAAAACCGAGCCCAGTGTCATTTAAGTTTCACTAGGACGACTACGAACAGTTCTGTACCTATCACTGGTACATGGAATGTTATTATAATTTTTGTTCATTTTTCAGGTCTAATTCTGTTACCATAAGTTTTCTGTTTCGGGTAGATTGTATACATTTTGTTGCCATTGATGCTTTCACGGCCCGTAGGATACTTAGAGACATGATATAGGTTTTTGGGCTGATGTCGTGTCAAGAAAATAAGGTGAAATTCCTTACGTTTCACAGAGAACTATGCCCTGCGTCATCTCTACTATCTCTACTATCCTCGAGAAAGACCTTCACCTTATTTCCTTATTTTCTTGACATGGCATAAGCCCAAAAGCCTATATCATGTATACATTTTATTCAAATATTAGTTTTGATAGAGTGATGAACCTAAAGTAAACTCGTGTGCTCATCCCGAGGTGGTGCAGCTCTTTTCAGGCACACCCCCAATGGAGGTGAGCTGCATGTACCTTTTCAACCACATACCTGCTCTCCTGCCATTTTTAAATCTCTGGCATGACGGAGAATCGAACCCCCGATCACGGCAGCTAATAACACTAACCGTTACGCTACGGAGGTGGTCACTGAACAACCTAAGAGTTATAAATTAACTGATTCGAAACTGGAAAGAAATGGCTTCAGGTATCACAACATTAAGAAAACAGTTTGGCAGTTCCAGGCTACATTCTAATGTGAACTATGTCAAAACAAACCAAAACCCATGGCATTACAGCCCTTAAAGGGCCTTAGCCTACCAAGCGACCGCTGATCAGCCTGAAGGCCTGCAGATTACGAGGTGTCGTGTGGTCAGCACGACGAATCCTCTAGGCCGTTATTCTTGGCTTTCGAGACCGAGGCCGCTATCTCAACGGCAGATAGCTTCTCAATTCTAATCACGTAGGCTGAAGGACCTTGAACAAGCCCTAAGGTCCAGGTAAAAATCCCTGACCTGGCCGGGAATCGAACCCGGGGCCTGCAGGTAAGAGGCAGGCACGCTACCCCTGCACCACAGGGCCGGTAATGTGAACTATGTCACGATAGAAAATGGCTTGTTCACTTCTTTTTGCGTACGATGTTGAAGGCCAGAAATCAACAGGAGGTGGAAGTCTTCAGTGACATCGTGTTGTATGTAGGTTTTTCATCCCGAACGATCTTCTGGAAATGGGTCACAGTATCCCAATAATAAGGTCCTTTACACACCCTAGATGGAACTTCAAGAAAGCTAACTGGACACTGTTCTCGAAAAACCTTTATAAATGTGTCGGTTGGATTCCGCCCATAAGGTCCAATTACAAGCGATTTGTTGGTGCTATCATAAGTACAGCAAAGAAATGTTTCCCAAGATACTACCGTAGGGAATATGTCCCTGGCTGGAATGAGAAATGTGAGAAACTTTATGAGGAATTCTGTGTAAGTAAAGACCGAGAAATAGCTGATGAACTGCTATGCCAACTTGACACTGCAAGACGTGCAAAATGGACAGAAACTGTTGAATCCATAGACTTCCAAAAATCAAGTAGAAAGGCCTGGTCTCTCCTTAGGAAGCTTGGTGGAGGCAAACCATCACACCGTACTAACGGAACTGTTACACCTAATCGAATTGCGTCCAACATAGTCAACACTTCAAGAGCTCCCCAAAATCAACAACACACGATCAAAATTAACAAGGAATTAACAGAGCCCAAGAAAATTTGCTCCTCGAATTCTGAATATTCCAATCCCTACACTCCAGAAGAAGTTACAATAGCACTTAAATATATCAGAGCAGGAAAGGCTCCAGGTTTCGATGGTATTCATCCAGATTTCCTTCTCAACTGTGGTAAAAATGTAATAATATGGTTTGCTAAATTTTTCACAGACATTCTTCTATCAGGCAATATACCCCATGAATTAAAGAGGGCAAAAATTATTGCTATTCTTTCTATGACAACATTCATAGAGGCTAATTTTCAGAAACACCAAAAACTTCAATTGCCTTCATTGATCTAACAGCAACATATGATACTGTGTGGAGACAAATATTTATTCTCAAACTTCTACGAATCATTCAATGCCTGCACATTGGAAATCTTATTAACAACATGCGCAGTAACAGAAACTTCCTGGTTCAAATTGGTAATAGTATGAGCTCTCCCACAAGGTTCTGTACTGGCTCCTCTTTTGTTCTGTTTATATATAACAGATATGCCAGAGACTACATCTAGGAAGTTTGGGTACGCAGATGAATGGGCCCTTGCTGTTAGCCACATACACTTTGAAGTTACCGAGGATATTCTAACCAGAGACCTATCTACTATGGGGCGATACTTTCGTGACTGGAGGTTACATCCAAGCGTAGCAAAGACAGTAGTTGCTTCGTTCCATCTCAACAATAAACAAGCGAATAGAGAACTGAAAGCTCACTTTGATGGCAGATTACTCTCACATACCAAGTATCCAAAATTTCTAGGAGTCATTCTAGATAGGACTCTAGGGTTCAAAGAACATCTTACCAGAACTGCCGCCAAGCTCAGAACCAGAAATAATATCCTGCAGAAACTGTGCGGCGCTAGATGGTGATCAACAGCTTCTAAACTTCGGACTTCTGCCCTTGGACTAGTTTATCCCGTGGCTGAATATTGTGCTCCAATCTGGATAAACAGCGCTCATGTTAAGCTTGTTGATACTCAGCTCAACCAAACCATGCGTATAATATCACGGACAATCAGATGTATTCCAACATACAGGCTGCCATCATTAAGTCACATACCACCTCCATCCGTGAGAAGAGAACAAGCACTTATCAAGGTGTACAATAATATATGCAACAATTCTTCTCTTCCTGTATATCTTGACCTCCCTGTTATTAACAGGAAGATACTTCGCTCTCGCCACCCTTCATTGAATACTGCAAGGAAGCTATCTGAAAGTAATTTCAACATGAATGACAGCTGGAAGCAATTATGGAAGTCCTCTGCAACACCAGAACAGCAAGCTATGCCATGCATCACATCTAAGCCACCAGGTTTTGAGCTCGCCAGAAAAATTTGGTGTACTCTAAACCGAATCAGAACTAATTATGGCAGATGTGCAGACTCCCTTTATAAATAGAAAAGAAAATTCCGTCTCCCGAGTGTAGTTGTGGTGCTGAAAGACAAACTGTTCAGCATATTATCCAAGAATGCCCTCTAACAGCCTTCTAAGGAGATCCAGCCGAGTTCCTGATGGCTACTCAAAACGGTGTTAATTATATAAGAGATACCAATCTGACATTCTGACTTAATGTGTTCAGACGTGTAAATAGTTTTAAAATACTTCTATTGTGGTGTGATTGTATGCCATACGATAAATAAACAAATAAATAATCCCGAAGGCTGGTTTGATCCTCAAAATCTCAGCTAAAAGCTGTCATAGATAGCCTAGGCATCACTGAAGAAGCCTACTAGGGAAACGAGGAATGATGTAGTTTCACGTTGCTTTCCTCATCGACCCAGAAGTTGCTATTACATGGTGATGGAATAATCGAATAAACTCCATCCGATTATTTAGATAATCAAATAAATAATCGAATAAAATAATCGAATGAATTTCAAATATCATTCAGTTGTTTTCTTAACCTGCTTACCTTCCAGGGTTGGTTTTTCCCTGGACTCAGCGAGGGATCCCACCTCTACCACCTCAAGGGCATTGTCCTGGGGCTTCAGACTCTGGGTCGGGTATACAACTGAGGAAAATGACCAGTACCTCGCTCAGGTGCCCTCACCTGCTATGTTGAACAGGGGCCTTGTGAGGGGATGGGAAGACTGGAAGGGATAGACAAGGAAGAGGAAAGGAAGCGGCCGTGGCCTTAAGTTAGGTACCATCCCGGCATTTGCCTGGAAGAGAAGTGGGAAACGACGGAAAACCACTTCCAGGATGGCTGAGGTGGGAATCGAACATCCCACTACTCACTTGACCTCCCGAGGCTGAGTGAACCCCGTTCCAGCCCTTGTACCACTTTTAAAAATTCATGGCAGAGCCGGGAGTCGAATCCGGGACACCTGTTACCAAAGGCCAGCACGCTAAGCAATTAGCCATGGAAGCGGACAAGACAAGACTGAGACAGGTCAATGGAAGCAACAAATTTATTTTAGTCCTTTATTCCAGCCCGTACCAGAAGATATAGTGCTATGCAATACACTACATATCACCAGCAAAGGCATTCAGTTCCTGGGTAAAAATCGCTTGACCCACACCAATGAAGCAAACTATCTGGGAATCACATTAGATAGAACCCTCTCCTTCAAGAAACACCTGAAGTAAACGGCTGAAAAACTGAAGTCTAGAAACAATATACTTCAGAAACTGTGTCACTACATGGGGTTGGCCAGCTGACACTTTACGCACCACCGCCCTCAGTCTGGTCTACTCAACAGCTGAGTACTGTTTTCCAGTGTGGCTCAATAGCAGCTATACCAAACTTGTCGATGCCCAATTGAATGAGGCAATGAGAATTGTATCTGGCACAGTAAAATCAACACCTACATTCTGGTTACCATCACTGAGTCACATTCCACCAGCGGAACTTAAGCGAAAACACGCCTTACTCCGGGAGTATAAGAAGATAAATGCAAACGACCAGCTACCAATACACCATGACATCATTGCTGCTGAAGCCAGGCGTTTACGTTCGCGGAACCCCTCCATCCGGACAGCGAGACACCTGGTGAACAATAATTTCAACCTCTTGCA
This sequence comes from Anabrus simplex, assembly GCF_040414725.1. Lineage (NCBI taxonomy): Eukaryota > Metazoa > Arthropoda > Insecta > Orthoptera > Tettigoniidae > Anabrus > Anabrus simplex. The sequence goes on along the minus strand of NC_090265.1, from coordinate 1,326,465,488 downwards.
AACCTGGAAGGATGAATGAGTAAAAAACATTCCATGTCAGCTGCAAGACATCACAACACCACCATGCGGCTTTCACCTACCACGGAAAACATGGTCAACACTGAACAGGATAAGAACAAACCATGGCAGATGTGCGGATCTTCTCTACAAGTGGGGTCATATACCTTCGCCAGAATGCAGTTGTGGTGCTCCCAGACAGACCATACGGCACATAGTGAATGACTGCCCGACGTATTCCTATAGTGGCAACTTCAGTGACATTGTGGAAGCAAGTCCAGCTGTAATAAACTTTATTAACAACTTGAAAGTCAAACTGTAAATAATGTAAATATGCATTTTTTTCCTGACTAATATTGATATGTACAGCCAAACAATAAATAAATTCAGTTACATTCGAGAGCATAATTCATTAATGCTATGGACTGTTTCATTTTTTGTATGATCACTAATCACTTGTATTACGTTATATATATATATATATATATATATATATATATATATATATATATATATATATATATATATATATTACTATAACGGTGAAGGTAGGCATTCTAATGCATATTGCATACTCAGATGTGTTGTACAATTTATGTTACTCTACTACATAATAAGTTACAAATGTTAAATATTGAAGTTCAAGATAAAATAATGGCTTGCGGTCTCCGGAGAGGCCTATTGCAGGTATTTCGAGTGTGTGGGAATGGGACCCTACCTAAGATGTAATACAATGCTGAAGATGATACACTCACTCAGCTTCCAAACCATCGTAATTAACCAATGAAAGTTGAAATCCTCGACTCAGCTGGGAAACGAACCCGGGACCTTTTGAACCAGCATGATAACCATTTTTCTATAGAGCCGGACAATCAAAATTATTAATACATTAATCATAAAGTAATTACAATTTAACATTATTTTCTTGTTATAAAGTGCTCCTCACTTTCCATTGTATGTAAAACCAAACCAAACCCCATGGCGCAACAGCCACGAATGGCCTTGGCCTACCAAGCGACCGCTGCTCAGCCCGAAGGCCTGCAGATTACGAGGTGTCGTGTGGTCAGCACGACGAATCCTCTCGGCCGTTATTCTTGGTTTTCTAGACCGGGGTCCCCATCTCACCGTCAGATGGCTCCTCAGTTTTAATCACGTAGGCCGAGTGGACCTCGAACTAGCCCTGAGATCCAGGTAGAAATCCCTCACCTGGCCGAGAATCGAACCCGGGACCTCCGGGTAAGAGGCAGGCACGCTACCCCTACACCGAGGGGCCGGCGTTGTATGTAAAAGGTAAGTAAATTCTTCTGCAACTACAGCCAAGCAATAGGTTCATGCTGTAAGTAAATACGCCATAGGTATGTGCCAAAAGTTTTGTAAGTTTTTATTGAAATCATATTAATTGAGGCCACTGAAAGGGGAATCTCCTAGTCTCTCATTTTGTGAGCTGGGTTGACGATCACAGAGTCACTAGCCCGGACCTAGGATTGCTTTCACTTTCTTGTGCCCCGCTCCTCACTTTCAACTTTTCTGTTCGACCTCCCTTTGTCAAGTCTTGGTTTTTCAGACCCCGATGGTTATGGCATTCATTCCGCGGCACTTCCCTACCTTTTCCCTATGTCCTCACTCTTCGAAGCTTCGGAAGAGAGGGATAGTTAATAAGTTGTACTTCACAACACCATCATAAACACCATCACCACCACTAGTTATAAAACATTTAATTACATGTTGTGCTTTTCCAGTCAGGTCCACCGTATCAACAGTTGGTAAGTTCTCGAGAATACCTAACAACGGCTCATGTCAGCAGATTTATAGGCAAGTCAAAACGGACATTTGCATGGAAGAATTCCGACACAATGGCATCATGGAAAATCCATTCCACTTAAACTGAAGTTAAAAAGGAGTTATGAAATAATCACACACGCTTCCTCCGCAGTGAACTCAAAGACATTCTCTTTTTAAAAAATCAGAAACTAGACTGAAAAGTTTCTTCTCAGAATCCGTGGTGTCTATGATCCCTCCAGTGTAGCAAAGTGCTGTGTGTCCGATAGGAACTAAAACTGCCGCTGGGTTAAGGATCCACTTGATTAGACAAAGAAACTGCGTGATCAAATTGAGTGCTGTTGACTTGGAAAGTGTTTCCTCCCGTAAACGGCTTGTAGCTACTGGCAGATTGTTGATCAGAATTAGAGATAATATCCGGATATTAATGTCATGTTTGGGATGATAAACAATCTCTTTATGTTACGAAAACAAATTATATAGAATTTCTCTAAAGCATATGTGTAAAAAGGTGTTGTGGTACATAGTCGCTGCCGGCACGTGGTTTGGTTTCTTTATCCAGTGAACTTGTTTCTCTTCACGAGATAAAACTTCAACTAGGCACGGCTCATCCCAGCCAAACCACTTTGGGTCGCAGCATCAACTCAATCAATTTTGGTCTGAAGGAACGCAGATGTTTCTTCTCTTATAATGGAGGCAGCGCTGGAGGAGATACCGTGTGCTTCTTTCTTTACATTCACTTTGTTGTTTTAAACCGAGTGCTGTCCTCTGAGGAATATCTTTTAATATATAACACTGCTGCCCTGATTTACAACAATGTCAAGATTTAACAGAAAAAAATCCCTATTACACCAACAACGTATTTATGAAATGTGTACTGCTACTACTACTACAATCTAGTAGTCGTAGCAGTAGTAAACTGGAAGGTGTTTCCTCTCGTAAACGGTTTGCAACTATACTAGCTGACTGTTGATCAGAATTAGAGATGATATCCGGATATTAATATAATGTTGGGATGATAAACAATATCATTATGTTGCGAAGAAAAATTACAAAGAATTTATCTGAAGAATGTACGCATAAAGATGTTATGGTGCATATTATTATTATTATTATTATTATTATTATTATTATTATTATTATTATTATTATTTCTCTGCGCTATTGCTAACCTGATGCAGCCTTGAAAGGCCGTGTCTGGGCGGTATCTGCCGTGTATGGGCAACTGCGTGGTGTGATGGAGGATAATATTGCATGTGATGATTGAGCTGAAGGAATTGTGCGGACAGCACAAATACCCAGTCCCCGAGCCAATAGAATTAATAATTTAAGACTAAAATCCTCGACCTGGCATGGAATCGAGCCAGGGGCCATCTGAACTGAAGGTCAATACAATCACCCTTCAGCCTATGAACTGGACATTTCTGAAGAAATATTGTATGAGATTACTCCTACTGTAACCACACGTTTCCATGCCAGGTTTTTGAACGTTACTTTCGCCATTGAAGTAGACAATAGACTAATTTACGAACAAATTACTCTTACAAGTACTCGATGTCGATGAATGTCTAAGCAACCACTATTAAAAGACAGCATTCCTTTCACAGTATTCCTTTTCCATCATCTTCACTTTCACTGGAAAATTATAAACAAATAGAAAAATAACTATACTATTTTTGAAGCCTTTCCTGATTTTATAACAATATCTTCATCTCTAGTGTGAAAAACACAGTTTTGTCGTCCTATAACGACACCATCTTCGGCTTAGCAGAGAACATGTCATCTCCAAATACTGCCATCACGGAAGGCTCAACAGATGGTTTCATTATCGACTCTACCCTCAGAATGGGACACCAGCCAGCGGAAGTCCATGAAGGGAAGTGTAAAATCTACAGCTAAACCATCCCAATCTGAAAAATATAAAGTAACACATTGATTGGTGCCAATATCCATGAGATTTGTCAACGTTTGTCTTGAGACACACTGATTTATTACGTGTGTCTGCACGCTATACAGGGTTTCGTGAGTATCCTTTGGAACTACTTATATATACAAATCAAAGTCATCTCCGTACAGACCAAACCGGCCCTTGGAGGGGTGGAAGGTAAAGGCTTCCATCATCCTTAACCTCGGAATTTGGTGGAGTAGCGTGGTTAGCTCTACGCCTGGCCGCCTTTGCCCCCAGGAACAAAACCCGGTACTCATTTTTACTGTAGGCTGAGTTAACCTCAGGGCCATGTACGCCTCCGGAAGTGGAATTCTCCTTTCGTACATTTGTCGACTTTTATGGGGGTGAATCGAACCCACGTCCTTCCGGGTGAAACGAGCAGTCCTTTACTGCCTCGGCCAGGCAGCAACTAACCATTTATGTGAAATTCATGAGCATCATAGTCTGCAATTAATGAAATTTGAAAGACTTCATAGCAGTTTTAATTTAATTTCGATATCATAGAGGTTAAAGTTATGAGCAAGCGCGTATCCACACTTCAGTTATACCGAATTACTGATGATGATTGTTTAAAGGAGCGTGACATCTAGGTCATCAGTTTAATATCGAATTACTATGCGCACGACAAAAGTAAAACAAAATGTAAACAACGACAACAGGGAACAGAAGGGAAATCGGGAGAATGCCGGTAGTTAGTATACAGGATAAAGAATGCATTCTGCGAATGGTACTAAGGGAGGAGAATGGTATCAAATGACTATGAATGAGGTATTTTGCAAGACCTTTCCAGAAGCATGTAAACAATGTGATCCTCCATTAAGGAGATACAATTTGTCATAATACTTCACTGATATTTGCAAATGTCTGTGGTTTCAGAGGACCAAAGATAACCAAATGTTTCCAAACATTCGGTGGTAATATAATTTGTTGGTAAAGTTGGTAAATGGATTTCTCTTAAACCTTGCCTGCAACAATGAGAGGTTTACATTTTCTGGCTGTTGCCACCTGTTTAGAGCAGCGTGAACTTTGAAATAATTCGGCGTTCTGACACACACCCGATATGAATTTTGAGAAAGAATTTAGAACACGGTCGTTAGAAGTCGGAGAAGGGAATACTGTAAGGACGATTACAATACCTTCAGAACACTACTCATATATGCAAAATTCATTTGATCAACTACTTTACTGTACATGATAATGTTGACTTCACTGCTATCAACGCTCAGCAACTTGAAGAAAGACCAATTTCTACTGTTACTAAAGAAGAATAAATTGAAATCATCAATCACGTTTTAAGATTTGTCTGAGGATGAGGTAGTCTACAACTTTGTAGACGGTATTTTGAGTTACCATGAAGAAGATCAACTTGCATACATACTGAATCATTCATTATCTATGTAATACCAACCTGGATGCCACCATAGAAAGTGAGTGTCCACTAAGAAATTTAATATCATCCGAAGGCATCTGCAAAGGTATGAGACTTCTAGTTAATGATTTAGCTACAGCTTACTATGTAAGACGCAAGTCTTGTATGTTCCGTAAGTACAAAAATACTCTTATGCCCAGAACTATAAATACTCCGTATGAAGACTGTACGTCTTCTTAATTAAACGAAGACAGTTCCCAGTTGGGTTAGCTTTCTCAATAAGTACCATGGTCAATCTTTTGACAAAAGCTGCCTTTATTTTCCCAAACCAGTCTTCTACCATACACTACGTAGTTCCTTCACGAATGACATGATTTAGTTCACTCTCTGCTGTATCACCAAGGGAATAAGGAAGTGAGTATTCAAAGAAACTTCCGATGGTGGCTGGCATGAAATACCAGGTGTATGCATAAGTCTTTTCTGGTTTCACTAGGAGATGGCGCCAGCGTATGACACATGCGTTAGTTTGTTCACCTAATATTAACCTACCAACACACACAAGTTGAATCCGCCAAACATAAGCGCCTGTGTTGTATCGTTCAGTGATCATGTCGATGTTTGTGCCTGAAAAAGAACGCTTGTGGCACGCAATGCTCTTTTCTTAATCAAAAGAAAAAGGCTGCGGAAAGTCATCGTTTCCTGGTGGGAACATATGGTAAACACGCTCCATTGATTGCGGTACTGTGTATTATGAACTCTTGCAGCCCGGCGAAACCGTTAATGCACAACGCTATCGCTAACAAGTGATAAATTTAAATCTCGCATCGATAGAAAGGACCGGAATGGGCCAGAAAACATGACAAAGTGATTTTCTTACACGACAATGCTCTGTCTCATACAGAAAAACCAGTGAAAGACACCTTTAAGTCGCTTGGATGGGACATCCTTCCGCACCTGCCGTACTCACCCGACCTGGCGCCATCCGACTAACACCTTTTTGCATCAATGGGGCAATTTTGAGGAAGATGGGAAATGGTTCGACGAATGGTGTCGCAAAAGACATGCAGTTTTTCTGGCATGGTATTCATAACTTACCTGAACGATGGGTGAAGTGTGTAGAAGTCGATGGCCAATATTTTGAATAAACAAAACATGAATTTCCCTTGAAAATGACTTGGTTTTCTTACCACAAAAACCTGTAAAAACTTATGTATACGCCTGGTAATTCAGCAGAATTGCAAGGATGGAACGTGATTGTAAGATAAGCTTCAAACGTATTTCGCATCCTCAAAAGAAGTAAGAAGGCAAAAGTGTAAGTTTTTGCTAGGAAAATATACTTCGGTACCTACATAGGACAATGTTTGTACTTCCTGTTCTAATCGTACAATACCTAAAACGTAGATAAGCTGCGCGGGATATGTTAATTTGTTTACACGCTGCTTTACGTCGTACCGACACAGATAGGTCTTCTTGCGACGATGGGACAGGAAAGGGCCAGGAGTGGGAAGGAAACGCCCGTGGCCTTATTACCGGATACTGACCACACTTAAGCGACTGCAGCTATCGATCTCGGTATTATTATAATTACTGTATATTATTAAATAATAATGATTATTACTATTATTATCTCACTGGTGAACGTCATTGATCAAATTTACACTCTTTTGTAATATTCACCGGTGAAAATTAATACACACACCCCACCTCCTCTTTCGATAATCCTAGGGTAGGCTTTTAGTACATTTTTTGTGAAATCTTTCCAAATCCTGGATCCGAACATTATACTATAACATAGATATGTAACGCGTCTCACATGACGAGAACAAGATAATAGTCCAAATAATAATAATAATAATAATAATAATAATAATAATAATAATAATAATAATAATAATAATAGGAAGAAGAAGAAGAAGACCCGAGGTGTACTGGTGGTACATTGGCCTGTTAGCCGCATGCCTGGGGTTCGATTCCCTGAAAGTCGAAGAATAGGAATTCTGGACTGAGGGCTGGAAATAGGATCGGTCATCCCCGTAGGACCAACTGAGGAGCTGTTTAATACGAGGGTCAGCGGACCCGATTAAGAAAGCCTGGCAATGCGGCTGAGAGTGTCGTTACGCTGACCTAGTGGCATTCTAGTATCTGCAGGTTGTTTGGCTGGGCAGGGGTCATGTTTGCAGGCCAAGACCCTAAGGGACTGTTGTACCACTTTTATTTGCAATGATGGCAATCGTATGTTCTCACCTACCATGTGTCCGACTCGTTGGCTGACTGGTCAGTACTGGCCTTCGGTTCAGAGGGTCCCGGGTTCGATTCCCGGCCAGGTCGGGGAATTAAACCTTAATTGGTTAATTCCAAAGGCTCGGGGGCTGGGTGTGTGTGTGGAGTATTCAACATTAGAAATCATCCTAGGTAGGGCCCTCATTTTCACAGACATGCTGGTCGCCTAATAGGCCGTCTACTAGAAAAAGACCTGTACCACGCCTCTCCGGATGCCATACGCCATTATTATTACCTACCATGTACTGGCAGTTTGGTGTGACGGCATTTAAGCGGTCACATATCAGTTTCATCATTTTTTTTTTTTCTCTACCTGATGATGCAGAAACTGGGTCTCTTTCGGGCGGAATATTTACCAGTAATGAATGTTGTCGGATAAACACCAATCGTACCACCAAAGATCTTTTACACACTGGAGTGGTGTATGGACTTCGTCTGTCCAAAGTCTGATTACCTGTGCTGGGTTTGAGCCGGAGATCTTGGGACCCGAAAGTCGAGCCTCTACCACTGATCCACGGAGAGAACTTCCCAGTCCGCAAGATGAACAAAGTGATCCAGAGAGTCAGAATTAGATGACACAAGTTCGACTGAGAATCAAGTTGAGTTGAATACTGCAGCTATCTGAAGAGCGGGTTGTTGACAGCGTAAGTCAGCCTAACCCGCAATCCACCTTGTAATTTGAATGGCGAGGAGCAACGCAATTAGAGCAAGAGAGATGGCATGCGCTACCAACCGTGCAGAGGGACAGGGACAGGCACAGCACGCCGGCCTACAATAAAACAAGACAACCAAACTGTACCATTAACTCTGGTTGGTTGTACGGAAATAATAGAAGATGAACTCACAACACAGTTTGTTGGCCTGCCTTGCCTACACCAGATATTCCACAATGCACGTTACTAACAGACAAGTGTTTGACAAGTGTTTCGCTAAATTAAATACTTGAATGTTACCATTATATTCAGCCCACGTCCGTGCCTGGCGAGACATAGTGTTTACCGTTGAAATATCAAATCAAAATTAATTCAATGAAGTATTCTTAACTATTTGTTGTTATCTAAATTACATTTATGATTTTAAAGAACTTGTAGATTTCCTTTTACAACCAATCATCGTCTGCAGAGAACCTCCGTACTTATGTTCGGATTCTACGAAAAAATGAAGGTATCTCTCTATAAAGTGAAATTGTCTGTCTGTCTGTCTGTCTGTCTGTCTGTCTGTCTGTCTGTCTGTCTGTCTGTCTGTCTGCCTTTCGAAACGGCATCTCGTCTAAACCGCTGGGAAGAATTTCGTGAATTCCTGCGTAAACCTCCTCAGAGAGAGCACTGGCATATGCATATGATTTATTTTAAAATAAACCAAACCAAACCCCATGGCACTACAGCCCTTGAAGGGCCTTGGCCTTCCAAGCGACTGCTGCTCAGCCCGAAGGTCTGCAGATTACGAGGTGTGGTGTGGTCAGTACGGTGAATCCTCTCGGCCGTTATTCTTGGCTTTCTTGACCGGGGCCGCCATCTCACCGTCAGATAGCTCCTCAATTCTAATCACGTAGGCTGAGTGGACCTCGAACCAGCCCTCAGGTCCAGGTAAAAATCCCTGACCTGGCCGGGAATCGAACCCGGGGCCTCCGGGTAAGAGACAGGCACGCTACCCGTACACCACGGGGCCGGATTATTTTAAAATAGACTTAAAACTATAATATTTGCGAGAAGTCGCGTACTAGATTACTCCTAGATTAGGAATCATGGTTACTTGAACATGGCAATGATATATTTCCGCCTCTGTGGTGCAGTGGTTAGTGTGATTAGCTGCCACTTTCGGAGGCCCGGGTTCGATTCCCGGCTCTGCCACGAAATTTGAAAAGTGGTACGTGGGCTGGAACGGGTCCACTCAGCCTCGCGAGGTGAACTGAGCAGAGGTGGGTTTGATTCCCACCTCAGCCACCCTGGAAGTGGTTTTCCGTGGTTTCCCACTTCCCCTCCAGGCAAATGCCGGGATGGTAACTAAAGCCCACGGCCGCCTCCTTCCCTCTTCCTTGCCTGTTCTGTCCAATCTTCCCATCCCTCCACAAGGCTCCTGTTCAGCATAGCAGGTGAGGCCGCCTGGGCGAGGTACTGGTCATCCTACCCAGTTGTATCCCCAACCCAGAATGTGAAGCTCCAGGACACTGCCTTTGAGGGGTAGAGGTGGGATCACCGGGCGAGTTGGTCGTGCGTGTAGAGGCGCGCGGCTGTGAGCTTGCATCCGGGAGATAGTAGGTTCGAATCCCACTATCGGCAGCCCTGAAAATGGTTTTCCGTGGTTTCCCATTTTCACACCAGGCAAATGCTGGGGCTGTACCTTAATTAAGGCCACGGCCGCTTCCTTCCAACTCCTAGGCCTTTCCTATCCCATCGTCGCCATAAGACATATCTGTGTCGGTGCGACGTAAAGCCCCTAGCAAATAAAAAATAAAAAGAGGTGGGATCCATCGCTGAGTCCGAAGGAAAAACCAACCCTGGAGGTTAAACAGATAAAGAAGAAGAAGGAGGAGGAGGAGGAGAAGAAGAAGAAGGCAATGATATAAGTGTATTGATATAGACGACAGATGACATACTGCATAGTGTGTAGTCTGCCGAGCATGGTGAAACTACGTCAGCTTGTGTAGAGGTTTCCTGCACCAAAAATATTCCTTAGTAAACTGTCCTTCCTAATCGACCTCGCATTTCTAATATGGCAATCACAAGAGCGCTAAAAACTCCAAAGCTACCGAAAAATCTGTGAGAAATGAAAGTAAAATTTACGATTTGCGTTTTATTTTTCTTCTTTCTTTCTTTCTTAATCTGTTTATTTTCCAGGTTTGGCTTTTTCTCTCGGACTTGGCGAGGGATCCCACCTCTACCGCCTCAAGGGCAGTGTCCTGGAGCTTCAGGCATCGCATCGGGGGATACAACTGGGGAGAATGATCAGTATCTCGCCCAGGCGGCCTCACCTGCTATACTGAACAGGGGCCTTGGTGGGGGATGGGAAGATTGGAAGGGATAGACAAGGAATAGGGAAAGAAGCGGCCGTGGCCTTAAGTTAGGTACCATCCCGGCATTTGCCTGGAGAAGAAGTGGGAAACCACGGAAAACCACTTCCAGGATGGCTGAGGTGGGAATCGAACCCACCTCTACTCAGTTGACCTCCCGAGGCTGAGTGGACCCCGTTCCAGCCCTCGTACCACTTTTCAAATTTCGTGGCAGAGCCGGAAATCGAACCCGGGCCTCCGGGGGTGGCAGCTAATCACACTAACCACTACACGACAGAGGCGGACTTATTTTTAATTTATCAATTTAAAACACAAAAGGGATTTGAATTTCGATCATCATCATCATCATCATCAGCAGCAGCAGCAGCAGCAGCAGCAGCAGCAGCATCAGTAGTAATAGCCGTTGTTGTTATCTATATAAATAAAATTGTAGGAGGTCCGCTGTCTGTAATTTCTTTTGTTTTGCCAATTTTTCAGATATTTATCCGTTTTAGGTCAACTCAAGACCGAATCGGTGGTTTTTACGTTTCGTGTCTGTTTGTCTGTTTGTCTGTTTGTCTGTCTGTTTGTCTGTTCCACCATCACATCGAAATGGCTGGATAGATCTCAACCAAACTTCATATTTAGGGTATACTCATCCCGGGGAAGGTTTCGATATGCATATCATTTTAAAATCTTTGAATACATGGGGGATTTATAGGAAAACCAGAATGGTTTTTCCACCATCACATCGAAACGGCTGGATAGATCTCAACCAAACTTCATATTTAGAGTATACTCATCCCGGGGAAGGTTTCGATATGCATATCATTTTAAAATCTATGAATAGACGGGGGATTTATAGGAAAACCATAATGGTTTTTCAACCATCACGTCGAAACGGCTGGATAGATCTCAGCCAATTTTCATATTTAGAGTATACTCATCCCGGGAAGGTTTCAATATGCATATCATTTTAAAATCATTGAATACACGGGGTGTTTATAGGAAAACCAGAATGGTTTTCCTCCATTTTCTCTTATACTATTGATTTTCTGTAAACTTCGTTTACCGTACGTGAAACGTCTCTTCATTATAAATAACTTTCGTTATGTTCATAATTTACCTTACTCTTCACATGACGGAGAAATTTACAATTTTCTGCTGGTATCATGCTCTCCATTTAGTGACCGACAGACTGACAACGAACCTACAGGTTACCATGGCAACGTCTCTGACTGCATGCCAGTAGGGAAGTAACGTATTGCCATTTTCCTCATCATGCTTTTAAATTCGTGGTTGTTCCTTGGGTAGATGGCAAGAGAGGCGTCAATCGGCCCATCTGCGGGATATTGGCGGAATATCGTTGGATGTTATAACAGCCCTCGAATAGATTAAGTAATAACACCATTAGTCATCTTCTTATTATTTGTTTACCTAAGAATCACTGGACCTAAATTTGTCCTCTGTTACCGCTTTATTATATCCATAACTCGCACTAGCATAATTTATTGAGAGGAATTTGATTTTCCAATATATTCACTTGGCATTTACATATTTGTCGTTATCCGGCTGTCCTCAGTTATAACCCATTTTCTATTACTTTCAACTTTCTTAACTGTATTATTTTCTTCCTTAATTACGCCGTATGTACGCGAGTGCTACAAACTACTGGATGTATTTCCACCAAGACTCATATTTAGAATACACCTGTCCTTGATAGGTTTTAGGGCAAGTATTATTTCTAAATCCCTGAACTGACTGGGGGTTTATAGGAAACCGAAACAGTGATTTTGCACTTCCACAAAATATACACAACCAAACTTAATGGAAATCTACCTACCTTGGTAGAAATTAATTTCTAAACCTTTTTTCTCATCTGCATCATTTCGATACGAGGATTAATAAGCGAGATATCATTAACGGACCGTTTTTCTGTACAAGTCCCATCGGACTTGACTCACGAGCGGGTGCGTGTAAAGCGTATTCCTTACAACTTGAAAACTACTGAAGACATTCGAACCAAAATTTATATTTAGCATCCACCTGTCCAAAGGTAGTTTTTAAACGTAAATAACATTTCATGTTCCGGAATGGACTGGCGGTTTATAGGGAACCGAAATGGTGATTTTACTCTTCCACAATATATACAGAACAAGACCAACCTGACTGGAAATCGACCAAACGTGATGGAATTCCACCTCTAAACCTTTTTTTCATGTGCATTTTTTCGTCAGGAGGATTAATAAGGGAGATATCATGAATGGTCACTTTTGCAGATTAAGTCCAGCGGACATAGCCCAAAAGGTGTTTTACATGGAGCAGATTCCTTATCTATATAAATCAAATCGTAACGACAGTGTGCCTCTACACTGACTATTTTGGCGAAATTTTCGTACAGCTTTCCGTTTAAGGGGTAATAATGACCATCTCCATAATTTTTGGTTTAGTTTCCTGAAAGTCCTAATTTTTACCCGCCTCGCCCAAAATCCACATTGCGGCATAATCTGCCAGAAGAAAAAGAAGATAATTGAAATTTGACAAAATATACGTTTTAGCCTGTAACGAACGGAAAACATCCTAGATCATTAAATTTTTCACTTTTTATCCCCGAAGAATATAGAAATATGCAGGCAATTTTAATGATGGTGCAGACCTTCGGAAATTCCTATCACATAACGGATTGCACAATCTCCGTTCAATTTGGAATGATCTACAACCTTGGTCTTATGACTTTTTGCCGTATCTGTATACCTTTTACGTTTGATTTTTCTCTATTAATCGATGTTTAGTCAATTTGGAATTTTCACATGCATAATTCATACTTTCAATTACTTATATTAAATACAGAATCATCAAACTCTTCACGAAAATTGGCCCACCCAGTAGCCATATGTGAGCCAAATGCTATGTATGTACCTGTCACATAATTATCCGAAAAGTAATGTAATGTGAGATAATCTCACAAAACCTTTACCCTGTTCCACGTTTCTAACTCAATCTGACCCAAGAATAGATGACATATCATAGGACGTGTCTTATGGTATAATCCTTTGTCGATATGACGTACGTTTATTAGCAGTTAATCTGTAAATGAAGGTCTTCAATATTGTAAACACGCATATACTTTCGTATGTTGATCTATATATATTCACTGATGTCGAATTTAGCGATCGGGAAAGGGTGGGTCTGTTATTGTAATCAGTACTCCCAACACCGACTTTGAATGGCAGTAGGAAAGGGTTCCTTCTCCAACTCCTGTGTAACTGTCATTAGTAAGGAAGGCCTACAATTGTAATGAATAGTTCCCTTCTCGATTTGACTTGCAGAAGGCAAGTGAGCATGCAGTTTTGTTTAAAACTCCCCTACTCGATTGTGTTTGGCAGTAGGCAAGGGCGCCCACCATTATAAAGAAATGTCCTCATCTAAAATGTGACTGGCATTAGGCATAGTGGCCTGCTATTTTGATGGAAACTCACAAACTTGGTGTGACTGGCAGTAAGGTAGCTGGAAGTAGGAAAATGGACCTGGCATTATAATGATAACTGCACAACTCAACTTCGAGTGATAGTAGGGTAATTGCCTGCCATTATAATAAAAACTCCTCAACTGTAATCTGTCTGGAAGTAGGAAAGGGGGCTGCCATTTCAACGAAAACTCCCCAAATCGATTCTGTCCGCGTAGTAGGCAATGGGGCCTGCAATTACAATGTAAACTTCCCAACTCGATTTTGAATGCCAGTAGGCAAGTGAGCCTGCCGTTATATCACAAATCCGTAACAAACACTTAACATTGGAAACAACGTACGGGGACCTCCCCATGCTCTTTCTCGGATAACGCTAAGATACATGCAATTTTAAAACAATCTTATTTACTGCATGTACACTATTTACTTCGACATTCGAATACAATGTAGAATACCGTAGCGAAGCACGGGTACATTCGCTAGTATATTAAATTTGGGTAGCCTACATAAAAAATGAGGGGCTGCCTTGTCGAGGCGGTAAAGGCGCCCTGGGTTCGCCAGGAAGGACGTGGGTTCGAATCCCCGTCAGGAAGTCACCAGAAACGAGTACCAGGTTGATTCCTGGGGGCAAAGGCGGCCGGGCATAGAGGTAACCACTCTACCCCATCAAGTGCCAAGGTTACGGATAGTGGAAGCCTTTACCTTCCACCCCTCCCAGGGCCTTCATGGCCTGGACGGAGAGGACTTTGCTTACTCAGTCCCTAATTTCAAATAAGTGGCTGCTGGACTATCGAACGGAACTATCTTTACATCGGTTCGTTTTCAGACTGAATTGCCTGTACGGGAGAGACAGATTCGTGAACTCGGGGACTCGTATTCATAAGTTAGAAGTTGATGGTGATGATTGTTGTTTAAAGGTCATCGGTCCTAAGTTAGAAGTGACAGATATGGAACTAGCGAGAATGATTGTTGGTACAATTATTTCTGAAGAATGGCAGGAGGGTACTCAAAATGAGGAGATAATACCTCAATTAGGAATAAAAATGTAGATGAAGCTGTACGTATCGGCTGACTTTGGTGGAGGGAACATGCGAGGCGAACGGAGGCGGATAGGTTACCTACGAAAATATTGGGCTGCGCCTCTGAACGTAGGAGATGTGGAGCGAGATGATAGTTAGACTCATTTTTTATTATTTAATTATAAGAGGTGCAGAACTTAACGACGAGTATATTCTCTTATGTTAGATATTTGTGAAAATATTGAATAAAAATGCGTAATAGTTTATAGTGAGATGATGTGAATTCATTTCTTGATCAATGACGCCTAACTAATGGACCAATTGAGTTGAAATTTGGTAATGATGTACCTCCGATATTCAATTCAAATTCAAGTACGAATTCTAATTTTT
The DNA here is from genome assembly GCF_040414725.1 of Anabrus simplex. Lineage (NCBI taxonomy): Eukaryota > Metazoa > Arthropoda > Insecta > Orthoptera > Tettigoniidae > Anabrus > Anabrus simplex. Next base: position 1,326,450,251 of record NC_090265.1, on the reverse strand, counting down.
CAATACTTATCTTTTTCTAAATAGAAACTGTAAATTAGCTATCAGGATATCGATATATACTGAACTTGCGCATGCTTTCTTCAGCTAAAAGGTCAAATGGTTAATCCTATCACCAACTAAAGTCCAATATGTTTAGTAAAAAAATTCACAAAACAGAACATATTCATTTTGACTGTGACTTGAATGGTTCTCTAGGAAATTCCGTACTCGTTCCACAGCACCCGCCGGCCGAGCGCTGTTCGGTTGTGCATTTGGTCAGTGCTTGGTAGATCTTTTTAATTCAGAATGGTCACCGAAATGTGCGAAGTTTGCTGGTTAAAAATTACACGTCAACGAAGTGTAAAAACAGAAGTCTGGAGATGCTGAGGAATGAGAAGATATAGAATAGTGGAAAGCATCGGTATATAAGGAAATTACGAGAAAATGAATACAGCAAAAGAGAACTACCATGTGACACAGGTCACTCATATTTAAGTACTCTCAAATGTAGACTGAAAGAGCCAAGAGTCGTTCTCACGGCATTCAGCGTTGAAGCCGAGCACCTGAACCAACTATGCTGCATGGTTAGGTTAATAATAATAATAATAATAATAATAATAATAATAATAATAATAATAATAATAATAATAATAATATAATTATTATTATTATAACTATATAATTATTATTATATATTATTATATTATTATTATATTATATTATATTATATTATATATTATATTATATTATTATATTATTATATTATATATATATATTATATATTATATTATTATTATTATATATTATTATATTATGATAACTATATAATTATTATTATATATTATTATATTATAATAATATAATTATATTATTATTATTATTATTATTATTATTATTATTATTATTATTATTATTACTGTTATTTCCATGGTTCGCACAGGGAAGTAAACGTGTGGGATGAATGGCCGGACAAACGACTGACCAAATAATAAGTATGCCTCAGATAATAACAAGAGGAGCACCGGGCGAGTTGACCGTTCGGTTAAGGGCGCGCAGCTGTGAGCTTGCATCCGGGAGATAGTGGGTTCGAACCCCACTGTCGGCAACCCTGAAGATGTTTTTCTGCGGTTTACCATTTTCACACCAGACAAATGCTGGGGCTATACCTTAATTAAGGCTACGGCCGCTTCTTTCCCATTCCTATGCCTTTCCTATCCCATCGTCACCATAAGACATATCTGTGTTGGTGCAACATTAAGCAAAATAGCAAAAGAAAAGCAAGAGGAGCATTAATTCTCAATAATCTTTACAAGTAGGCCTATGTAGTTTGTAATTTCCAACTGTTCGCAATAAGAGAGCTCTTCAGCTCTGAATAATTTACAAAAGAGGAGCTCAGAAGCTCAGGATAAATTACAATAGGTGAGCATGAAAGCTCAGAAACTTTATCATTTCAAGTTAAGGAGACTCCCATTTCAAACGACATTGTCAAAACTTTTGACTTACCAAGTCTTTTACACATTACATTTGAGAAGGAGGCTAGCCTGTATAGGACATAATAAGTATTGTCAATACCATGTAGTGAAAGAAGCCGTAGCTTCTACAATAACTTTACAGCAGATGGACCTTCGCACCCAGTAGTAGAAATAGCACACGTGACAATGTCAGTCACTATAAAATACTGTAGGCCTGAGCAATGAAAACACTTCTGAGATAATTTATCATTTAAATACTTAAACTACCCTGACGAGGAAAATAAATACTCAGGGGCATAATGCCATCAATAAAAGAGAAAAAACAGTAAGTTACTTTCGAAAGGCCGAGAACCAAAATGGAAACATTCATTTGATTGCAAACCTAATGGGGCATAAGGCCCGATGACACACAAATAGTAAAATTAAATTGGACAAACTTTAGTCTTCCTACATTAAATTCGAGAAGGCTTACGAGGTCAACCACTCGTGCTTCCTTACATTTTACTACTTCCCCTCAGGGCACAAAATTTGAAAGTGTGAGGACTGGAAAAATAAACCTACATTTAAATTTAAGTGAGAAACGTTAAAAAGCCCTACATTTTTAGTTAAGAAGCTGAACCCTGGCAGTTAACATTCTAAAGGGGTACGTACGCATCTTCCCTGTAATCACACGCAGATAGTTCACACGTTTAATGTTCTGTCATACCTTGTTAAAGCTGCCTCCTCGTGCCGGTTCACTGGTTTCCCCCACCTCCACGTAGCACACACAATGATCCACTGCCGCAAGACCTGAGTCTCAGAAAAAACCAAATCCTTAAATAGAAGACCGGCAGTTCCACAAAGAATAAGTAAGAGTAATTGTGATTGGAGGATAGGATTTAGGTGTCAAACCATATGACTTGGTGGATCATTTTAATTACAGGTATAGCAACAGCAAAAGAATTCAAGGCAGATTAAGTTACGAACTTCAAAGCAATAACTTTATCGTTGATAGATATTACGAACACTAGGCTTCGCTAAAAAATAGACACAAGAAACATCTAGTCCTTACAGATGAAACTTCTGCAATATTTCAGTTCAGTTAGTAGAACACAGATAGCATCATAGTAGGCGGTCGGCGGTAGATTTAAACTGCCAGTGATGCTTAGCTCATGGCTCAGTTATTATTAAAGTCCGACACTCTTGCTGAATGGTCAGCGTAGTAGCCTTACATCCACAGTCCTGGATTCGACTTGGGCTTGGAATTTTAGCCGCATCTGTTTCCTTTACCTGGCTCGCGGATTGAAGGTTTGAGTTAGTCTTAATATGCACTCTGAACTACTGCAGAGAAACGCAGTAATTGATAAATCCCTCTACATGGGGGTAGTGCAATGAAGGGCAATCGGGTATAAAACTAGGCCAAATCCATATGTAGTGCAAGCCTCAAATAATTGGGAAGTGCCCCGAAGATTATGATATAATGATAAAAGGTTAGCAATCTCGTTGCTTTGCTCTTCAACTAAACAGTCCCTATTACTACCATACCGTAATTCATGTGCATGAGGGTTACAGCGTGGTACCTCAGTTCAATGATCAGTGATTTACACCGTTTAATCTCCTCTCTGCTGTTGAATCGAAGATTATAAATCCTCATCCTTATACAATCCAAATATTCTTACAAAAATGGTATTTCAAATGCGTGGCTGTTAACCCGTTGTAGCACACTTCTTTTTAACTCGAAAGACCTGCACCATGCCACTCCAGAGGCCACAAGCCATTATTACTATTATTATTATTATTACCAACCAAATCAACACAATTTAGAAGGAGAATATATATTTATACGTGACTAGCTGATGTACCCGCTACGGAATTCTAGTGTACACGTTGTGAGCAAGATTGTATTAAACTGCATAGCTCTTAACATTACCCTAGAAACGCGACGCCGAAGTCACCAAACATCTTTTCTCATACGAAGACTGAGTTAGGGAATTTTCACTGTAATGGTAGAGCCGTTTGCATACCATCAGTAACAATCAGGTTGGGGAGTTTTCATTATAATGGCAGACACTCACTCTCCACCTGCCTTTTTACATCCTCGGAAAGACTGTTCTAGTGGTTTTTCCAACTGAAATCAAGATACATTGCAATGATGTCAGTAGGAATGCCGCGGTTAAAAGCAATGCTTTCATACGAAATACTCGATGAAATGAAACACCACACATTTTCTCACTTTTAACGAATAGGACTACACTGCCGATCTAACAGTCCAAAGTTCCAGAGCTTGAATGACCAAGTCGCAGACAGCCGTGATTCGTGAACACTCTTAGTCTTTCTTCGGCAGGGAGATGGTCGAATAGTGGAGTACCAGACGAGTCGGAAAATATCAATTCACTACACTGCCGGCGGCAGAAAAATCTATCTGACTTGGAGGCAAATTTTTCCTCTAAGCCAGAGGAGAAACCTCCTCTTCACTGATAATTTGGAATAAAATGAATGTAGAATTTATAAAAGTGAAGAGGGAGAATCTTTTATTAAGAAACGGCTCCCTTCAGGGTTGTTTTTTGAGTTATTTAGTAAATTCTTGTGTTATAATTTGGAATAGGCCTAAATTGTTTTTCTAGACCAGGCCATACTACTACAGTAGTACTACCAAGTCAGCTTCTGCCGTAGGTATGCACACTGCTCATTCAAAACAGCACGTCAGATTAGGGATCGAATAACTGGAATACTATGAAGAACCAGTGTGTTATGTACCAGCTGTATCAGAAAATGTATGAACCAGAGGAATGGCATGCTAAAGAATAAAGTTTTCTAACTCCCCGGCTATTTCCCACCAATATTCAGTCAGGCTATTATACTCGATACGCAGCAGTAACACCATCTATCGGAGTTGAGTGACAGCATAAGAAATAAAGAACATCACAACAAACAATGGTCAATGTAATATTATTGTTGATCAATGTTATGCGCTTTCGATATTGTAGGCCTTCACATTTAGTTTTTTTCCGACTCTGAAACACAACTCATCATAGTCGGTACGGTAAAACTGAATAAAACATAAATGATCGGAAATTGCATTCTACTTTTGTTATGTAGTACTTTTCGATAGGACCAACAACATAGGCAATTTAAAAATTACATTTTAGGCACCTTCCCCTAAACTACAATTTCATCCAAGGTGAATAAAATTGTTTATAGCTTAGACTGTAGTTTCTTATTCCCCGACTCTATATACCGATTTTCATTAAATTCCGTTAACCTATTTTCTCGTGGCTCGGTTTCGATATGGACTTAGCAACAAAAATACAAATTCATGAATATCTATGTTATCACAGCCCGTACGGTAAAAATGTATAAGACATAAATGGTCGGAAATTTAATTCTATATAACTTTGATTATGAATTATTTATCGATACGATTACTAATAATACAAATATTTGAGAATTAAATTTTAGGCCTTCCCCTAAACTACCATTTCATTCAGCGTGAATACAATTATTTATAGCCTATATTGCAGTGGCTCATTCTCTGACTTTGTAAACCAGTTTTCAATGAGATAGGACCACTAATGACGTAAATAATTAAATTGTAGGCCTTCCCCTAAACCACCATTTCACTCCACGTGAATAAAATTATGTACAGCGTAAATTGTAGCGAATAATTCACCTACTTTTCATACCAATTTTTATTAAGATAGGACCACTAATAACATAAATATTTGAAAATCAAATTTTAGGCCTTCCCCTAAACTACCATTTCTATCAGCGTGAATAGAATTATTTATGACTTAGATTTTAGCGACTTATTCCCCGATTTTGCACACCAATTTTCATTAAATTCCCTTTAGCCGTTTTCTAGTGATGCTTGTACCTACGTACATACATACAGACAAACAGAAATTACGGAAAATTAAAAAGTGCATTTCCTTGTTACTGTAGACATAATAATAATAATTTCGTGTGGCTATTTCTAGCCGAGTGCAGCCCTTGTAAGGCAGACCCTCCGATGAGGGTGGGCGGCATCTGCCATGTGTAGGTAACTGCGTGCTGTTGTGGTGGAGGATAGTGTTGAGTGTGGTGTGTGAATTGCAGGAATGTTGGGGACAGCACAAACACCCAGCCCCCGGGCCATTGGAATTAACCAATTAAGGTTAAAATCCCCGACCTAGCTGGGAATCGAACCCGGGACCCTCTGAACCGAAGGCCAGTACGCTGACCATTCAGCCAACGAGTCGGACACTGTAGACATGACCGATACAGAAATACCATTGTTTTGGAATTCTGAGCAATGTACAGACAAAAACTCTTATTTTATACATATAGATTATTTTAAAAATGAAGAAAGAATCAAATTCTTTCGATAAATATGATCTGTAAACTGAATTTGATCGAGGTGTAATATTCTGAGAGTGTTGCCTGACCAACGCGATAAAGACTTGACTCATTTAGAATATGTCATGCAAAATATGTTTACACCGAGCTCGATAGCTGCAGTCGCTTAATTGCGGCCAGTATCCAGTATTCGGGAGATCGTGGGTTCGAACCCCACTGTCGGCAGCCCTGAAGATGGTTTTCCGTGGTTTCCCATTTTCACACCAGGCAAATGCTGGGGCTGTACCTTAATTAAGGCCACGGCCTTTTCCTACCCGCTCCTAGCCCCTCCCTGTCCCATCGTCGCCATAAGACCTATCTGTGTCGGTGCGACGTAAAGCAACTAGCAAAAAAAAAATAAAAAAAATATATGTTTACTTTTGTCTCTTGTATTTTATGTTTCTATAATTCATATGCATAGTCCTTACTTTCAGATTATTCTTTCATATCATGAAGGCTTCTTGTTCAGTCCTTCTCTTGATCCACATATACTCACCTATTTCTCCTGACAGACCTTGAATACCCCTCTGACTTTACTTCACTTCTTATCAACTTGTTTCCGAACTTCCTTGAATCATTTCGTCATGAGATAGCAAACGAGTTAGGATCACTGTGATTGGACAATGGATTGTAATCTGAAAGAAATATAGACATTGATCATGAAAATAAAAAATGCAAAGGGTTGCAAAGTTTTGAGTCAATTTATAAATCGTTCTAATCTTCAACCCAAATTAGCATAGCTCCTCCATCTTCACAGTGCTTAAGTTACTCTTAATGCCCACAGAAACCATCCATCACCATGAAGTCTGAAGTAACGCCGAGGAAATGATTGCAAATGAGTGGTTTCAGTTACTTTCTCATACTCTTGTATGAATTACAGTCATTTAGTAGCGCTCGTGAGCAAGGGTTCAGGACAGCCAGTAATCTGGTTGTCCATCAAGTGGAGATGAACGCATTCCAACTGGCACTTCTTCCATGGAGGCGGTCTGCTAACAAAAGCCGAACGCGTCTGGGGTGAGGCATCTTCCTGTTCCGCATCATACAGTTGTAGTAATGAATTTTACGGTACTCTGCTGATTAAAATTCTACACGACGTCTTGGTCTTCAGCTAGAAATAATCTTCCTCATTTCTGTCGCTGGCTTTCTTTTTAACTTCTGGCAATATATCTCACCACGCGATGAGATGGAAAGAAAGAAAGGAGAAAAAAGGAAACTGTGCTCGTCGCAGTAGCAAACATTGTGAGCGCTTATAAAGCCTCATTCGTCAAACTGATGGCGACTGCAGTGCCTGCGGGCATTTGTATTAGTAGCTGTAAGTAATAATCACGATTTCAATACTGCATATGGGCAAGATGATGTGTGGTTCCTTCAGTGAATGGTCAGCATTGTGGTCTGTGGCTCGGGTTCGATTCCCGGCTGGGTCGGTATTTCTGTCGTATCGCGTTAATTTCTATGGTGGAAGTACTGGGTGTCTGTGTTTGTTTTAATGCACACCTCTCCATTTATACTCAACACACAACCGCCACAGAAACATGCGGTTTATACAGGGTTGAAGGTAACTGATTCACCAAATTAACACAAGTAACAGATATTGAGAAGAGCAGTAGCGTATACTGAGGGCTACCAAGGCTATCAGTGAAGCCCAAACCTCAAATGATAATGATGGAAGTCTAAAGCACATTATAATGTAAGCATCTGAAACATTGTTCCAGTTACAAAACTTTAAATCAGTGAGAAAAACGTCGCACATATTTCTGAGAGCAAGGCATCGGAGACTGATATTGCAGCTGAGACTCTCGCCCCTCTCCTCTCGACTCGCCACACGCGGCTTGCTGCTGCATATTGGATAGGAGCGGGGACTGGCGGGGAATAGGTGTACTAAGCTTCGGTCCGTAAGATCGCCACTGCTAGCTATCAGCCATGCTATACTCATCGTATATACTTCCTCACCTAATACTTCAGACTTATAGGTAAGAGAGTGCGGGTATTTCACTCCCGTTTACTTCTACATCCTTGTGGGAAGAGACCGCAGAGCTGCTGTTATAGGAGCGATATAGTTTTATTTTTATTGGTAGATCTGCTAAAATGAAATCATGGGTCGGACACGACCACTGATCTCCCGAGGAAGCTACTGTATTTCACCAGTGAACGATGGGTACGACCGCTGTAAAATTCAACATGGGCTACCACTAGACTTAGGTTACATTTTTCGATAGTTGGTTTAGTGAACGTCAAGTCTTCAGCGTTTTGAGCTGCATCCAGTAGCCTGCTGTGTTTTCAAGGCTGTTTGACAAGCTACTGCCCTGGCCTCTGGGGCATGGCATCTATATTGGCTTGGTGTTGACCTAAAGGGGATAAAATGAATGGCGAATACGTCATAAACACCCAGTCCTCTAGCCAGGGGAATTAACAGTAAGAGGGGTTTGATTCAGAAAACTGAACTGGGGTCGTCGGACCAAAGGCAAACGTTCTACCCATTTAGCCACAAAGCCGGACTTTCATTTGCTAAACCTTAGGCTACAATCTCCACTGATCAGGGGTTGAGCACTGGCAGTAGCAGAGGCCAGGGCAGTAGCTTGTCAAACAGCCTTGACAACACAGCAGGCTTCTCCGTTGGCTACTGGCTGCAGCTCAAAACGCTGAAGGCTTGACGTTCACTAAACCAACCATCGAAAAGAGGTAACCTAAGTCTAGTGGTAGCCCATGTCTTAATCCCAGCATACGCCACTGGTGAGAAGAGGATCAAAATGTCGCAAGTTTCATGTCTGTAGCTTGCTCCGTTCTGGAGGAAAGTCGAGTTTTGGAAATTTGGAAATTGCAAGAATTTGTAACGCAGCGGCTTGCGGTAGCTACTGATGAGGCTGCAGGGTTACGTCTCCAAGGGTTTAAAACGCTTGCCGATGCTCTTGTATCGTCAAGGTCGAGCGTCCGCTGTCAAAAAAAAAAAAAAAAAAAAAAAAAATGCATATCCTCTTTCCAGAGAAACTACTAGCATTAGTGCATTGACCGAGTTTTGTAACAGTATAGGGCGTAACTTCACGCTTTAAACTTAACAAACGTAATGAGCGTTCGGTAACTATTCGACAAAATGACGTTAAACGTAACTCGGCCTATTCCAATAATGATCTTCCCTGCCAATTGTTTGTTCACTGAAGGGGAAAATGGGAAACTACGGAGCACTATTTTCAAGATGATTGTCAGTGGGATTGAAATCACTCACCATCCGATTGCAGCGAACTCGCCAGAATAGCTTTCCGCTGGCAACTGCGCCATGCTGTCCGGGTTGGGCAGCCCGTTAGTAAATAATAACATCATGAGACAACAATTGTCCACCTGCGTAACTGAAAGGCTAGCGTACTACCCTTCCATCCTTGAATACCCGGGTTCGATTCCTGTGCTGGCCAGAGTATTACATTAACAAGTGCATTCCTATGGCTCTGAAACTGGGTGTTTCTGTCGTCTGCAACACTCGTACGCAGCACAAAACAAGACTCGACGCTCACCACCACCACCATCACAACAACAACAACAAACAGCATTACTCCTCTAATAGTTGGCGCTAAGAAGGGCATCCAGTCGTAAAACTATGCCAAATTTCCGCAGAAAAACGGGATGAAATGGGATGTATTAGAAATAGTACCAGTGGCATCGCCGCTCGCTTATTACCAAGTCAGTCCGGGTTTGATTCCCGTCCAATGCATGCGGGATTTTCGAAGGAAAATTTCACTTCCTTTGGGTCGGATTCCATATAAAAATGGAGTTTCGATGGCTTATGATCACAAAAGTAAAGGTCACGAAAAATTCTAGTGTACCTCTTTAACAGAAATAATCAGAACGCAACGGCAAAGCGTTTATATCTTTCTCAGGACTTCAGAAACTGGACCGTAGTATGGTAAGAACTGTCCTCCTTTCCACCTCATAGTGGAGCGATGAATATACTGAAATAATATTTCTTCCGTTTTTGAGTTATTAATATGCCAATGAGATTCATCTTATAGCCTTTATTCTCTGCAGTTTATTTATCAGAACCCTCTTTATAAAAAATATGACTGATCTTGTGTACAGAAGTCTATGAATCTTACTTTAGAAAATAGCTAATTTATTTTGGAAGGGGCGGAATGAATTAGAAGGGATTACACTGGCGGAAAATGAAATTCCAACAGCAGGAAGGAGTTGTGCCAGATAAACGACATTCGGAAGGCGAGTTTGCCCACCTGAAAGACGATGCCTATTCGTATTTGTGCGCTAATCAAAGAAGTGTGGTGCTAATAGCGTCACTGTGACCTAGCAAAGCAAGTTTGCTTTAAATACGTGCTGAACACTTCTTGAGTATTAGTCATTGTCCGATGTTGACGTTGTGAGGTGGGTGTGAGTCAAATATGCCTTTAAAGAGACGAAGAAGGCAGTACGAGCTGCTTACTGAGTTTGAACGAGGCCGTGTTGGATGTTCTTTCCCCGATATTGCGGAAAGACTTGACAGGGATCACGTGAAGGGACTGTTCCAAGAAGACCAGGGTCCGAGCGCACACGGTTCACTGAGGAGTGGAAAGACCGCCGTATTTGCCGCATGGCTGTGATGGATCGTACTGCACCTGCATCAGCCATTAGCACTTCAGTTCGCTCCAGTGCGATACAGCTCCGAGCCACACGTCATATAGCGTTCATGTCACTGACTCCGAATTACTACCATCTCCGACTACAGAGCTCATTGGAGGGCGGAGTGGAGATCTATTGTGTTCTCAGATGAGATCCATTTCTGTCTTGGTGCCGGTGATGGCCGTAGGTTGTTAGGAATGAGGTCAGGTTAGCGTTTGGAAACAGTCTGTGGCGTCGACACACTGGACGTACACCAGGAGTTACGGTCAGGGGAGCAGTTTGTTTACAAAAGCTGTTCTTTGAAGTAATTACATCGGCATGCTTCCACTGTTCATAGCTCGACACTAACTGGGTACGAGTTCACAAATAAAAAGTCTTATATTATCCTCCTTTACAATACAAAAAACCATCTACATTAGACGGGATAAGATTTATAACTTGCAATTGGTAGAAGAGGTTAGTTCTATACCCGGCCGCGTTTACTGCCAGGAATTAACCTGATACACATTTGCTGAGAGAACCCTTGCGACTCCCCAGAAGTTTACAAAGTTTTCGACTTCCTGAAGAGGAATCGAACCCACGTTACAGGTGAACTTTACTGCCTCGAGTAGGGATTCTCTTGTTAATTGCATGGCGGGATACCTGCGCCCTGCAGGCTGCAGATTGGTGATCGCTGTCCTACAGTAGCAATGATTTGAGAACTAAACCTTGTATTTATTTATGTATTTATTTATTTATTTATTTATTTATTTATTTATTTATTTATTTATTTATTTACTTATTTGTTACACTTGCCTTTACGTCGTATCGACACAGATAGGTCTCATGACGACGATGGAAGAGGAAAGGGCTAGGAGTGGGAAGGAAGCGGCCGTGGCCTTAATTAAGGTACAGCCCCAGCATTTGCCTGGTGTGAAAATGGGAAATCTAAAACCCTTCTTCAGGGCTGCCGACACTAGGGTTCAAACCCACTATTTTCCGAATGCCAGTTCACAGCTGCGCCCCCCTAACCGCACGGAAAACTCGCTCGGTACTAAACATAACAGTCCGAACGGTTACAAACTGAATCTGGTGTGTGCTGTCGGTTAACACGCATGATGTACCTGTCACAAATATTCACAAGTCCATGGTCACTGTTAGCTCCCTTTCCTGGAATCTACCCACGCACGGCAACGTGTATGGCCTCTCTAGTGAATTTGAAACCCAGTCTTTTGAGCGACGCCTACCACTCGGCTTTCAATTGAACGTAGGTGTTCCCCGTAACCAAGCAGTTAGATGCTAACTGGTGACTCACAAGGGCTGCTTCCTCCACAATTTATGGAGCACTAAAGTGGCTTTGATGGACAAGAATACAGCTTATCACCTCGCTGCAGCTAGACAGGAGATGATAATGGTTATGAATACACAAATAATCCTACCCACATGAAATTTAGACCGCTTAGTGGGTTTATGGGAGAGAAAGATCTTCTTCTCCACTCTCCCTTTCCACTGGGTATATTCTTATTCTTATTCTTATTCTTATTCTTATTCTTATTCTTATTCTTATTCTTATTCTTATTCTTATTCTTATTCTTCTTATTATTATTATTGGATCCTCCGTGGCTCGGGCGATAGCGCGCCGGCCTCTCACCGCTGAATACCGTGGTTCAAATCCCGGTCACTCCGTGTTAGATTTCTGCTGGACAAAGCGGATGTGGGACAGGCTTTTCTCCGGGTACTCTGGTTTTCTCTGTCATCTTTCATTCCACGTAAACTCTCCATTAACATTTAATCTGTCAGTCATTTATCATTGCCCCAATGGAGTACGACAGGCTTCGGCAGCCGGCGCATTTCCCATCCTCGCCGCTAGATGGGGCTTCATTCATTCCATTCCTGATCCGGTCGAATGACTGGAACAGGCTGTGATATTATTATTATTATTATTATTATTATTATTATTATTATTATTATTATTATTATTATTATTATTATTAAGGACTTCTGTGTGGAGCGTTGCATAGTTTACAAGTGAAACAAGGAGGATAACTGGTGTAGAGAGAAAGAGAATGGAAGTTTTTGAAATGTAGCATTACAAAAGAATGTTGAATAATCTTGTTAAATGCTGAATGTGAGATGATTATAGTAGGTCTCAAAGCTGCATCGAGTTGGTAAGAAGAGTGCTTTTTCCAAATTTGACCAGAAAAAAGAGATAGAGTGATAGAGCATACCTTGGGACCCCTAGAACTTGTTTAGTTAATTTTTTAGGGAAGTCTAGAGGGCAATAATGGTTGCGGTAGACCAAGGCATGAATATGGAAACATACTAGTGTAAGTATATGATTCAGTAGTTAAGCTGCAAATATCCGGCTTCTTAGCTGAATGGTCAGGGTTACTAGTGTGTTGGACTTCAATGCAAAGGAATTCAAGTTCGATTTCCTCTCGGGCTGGACATCGTCACGTTAAATCCTCTAGCTCGGGGGCTAGGTATTTATGATTTTCTCAATACGTATCTTCATTTCAACACAACACACAATACACCCAAGCACTGCAGAAACACGTAATCTATATAAATAAAGTTGCTGGGGTGTTTGCTGTCTGTAATTTAGTTTGTTTTGCATTTTTTCAGATATTTCTCCCGATTTAGGTCAACTCTTGGCCGTATCAGTGGTTTTTAACTTTCGTGTCTGTTTGTCCGTCTGTTCCACCATCACGGCGAAACGGCTGGATAGGTCTTGTCCAAATTTCATATACAGTATAGAGTATACTCATCCAGGGGAAGGTTTAGATATGCATAAGTTTAAAAAATCACTTAATAGACTGGGGTTGACAGGGAAACCAAAACAGTTTTCCATTTTCTCTTAATCTATTGATTTTCTGTAAAGCCCATGGACTACATGTGAAACGTCCCTTTATTTTAATCAACTATCGTTATCAGCAATATTTCGCATATTCTTCTAAAGACGGAGAAAATTACTACTTTCTATGGATTTCATGCTCTGCATTGATGGTTGACAGACCGACAACGAACGTACCGGTTTCCATGGCAACGTCTCTGGCTGCTTGCTAACAGAAAAGTGACATAAGGTTATGTCATTTTCGTTAACATTCTTGTAAACTCGTGGTTCTTCCTTATGTAGAAGGCGAAAGAGACGTCACGCTGATATTCTGCGGGATATTTGCGGAATACCGCTGGAGGTTACAATCGTCTTCTAATAGCACCAAAAGGGCTATTAATATTTGAACAGTACCGCGGAATGTGGCCCATGATTTCGCACCGTAAGGTGTTTTCTGGCTTTTGCTATAGATTTTGCTGTATTTCTCTTCTACTTCTGTTTTCCGCTTTAATTTCTTGCCTCTGTCTTGCCTCTTTAGGCTTAAATAGTAACATCATAAGTCATCATCTTATCTGTTTACCCAAGAATCCCTGCGCCTAAATTTCTCCTCTGTTACTGCCTTCTTATATCCGTAACTCATGTTTTTTGCTAGTGGCCTTACGTCGCACCGATGAGGTCTTATGGCGACGATGGGATAGGAAAGGCGTAGGAAAGATGGAGCTCAGCAGCAATCCAGAAAGGAGTGAGGCAAGGCTGCAGTTTGTCCCCCCTCCTTTTCAATGTTTACATAGAACAGGCAGTAAAGGAAATCAAAGAGGGATTTGAAAGGGAATCACAATCCAAGGAGAGGAAATCAAAACCTTGAGATTTGCCGATGATATTGTTATTGTATCTGAGACTGCAGAAGATATGGAGAAGTTGTTGAATGGTATGGACGAAGTCTTGGGTAAGGAGTACAAGATGAAAATGAATAAGTCCAAAAGAAAAATGGTGCAGTTGAACGAAAGCAGATGATGCAGGAAATATTACGAGTAGATTAGGAAATGTTTTAAAGGAAGTAGATGAATATTGTTACTTGGGTAGTAAAATAACTAACGATGGCAGAAGTAAGGACATAAAATGCAGACTAGCACAAACAAGGAAGAGCTTTCTTAACAAAAGAAATTTGCTCACTTCAGACATTGATATCGGGATTAGAAAGATGTTTTTGAAGACTTTCGTGTGGAGCGTGGCATTCATGGAAGTAAAAATGGACAATAACTAGCTGAGAAAAAAGAGAATAAAAGCTTTTGAAATGTGGTGTTACAGAAGAATGCTGAAGGTGAGATGGATAGATTGAATTACGAATGAAGAGATACTGAATCGAATTGGTGAGAGGAGATCGTTTTGGCTAAATTTGACAAGAAAAAGAGATAGGACAAATCTTAACACACCCAGGACTTGTTCAGTTGGTTTTTGAAGGAAGTGTAGGTGGTAAGAGCAGTAAGGGTAGACCAAAGTACGAATATGACAAGCAGATTAGAGCAGATGTAGGATGCAGTAGATACGTAGAAATGAAAAGGTTAGCCCAGGATAGGGTGGCATGGAGCGCTGCACCAAACCAGTCTATGGACTGATGACTCAAACAACAAGATGGTAGGCCCGCTTGCCTACCATCAGTCTCAATCAGGTGGGGGAGTTTTCATTATAATGGCAGGCACCCACTCTTCACCTGCCTTTTAGATCCTCTGAAAGACTGACTTCATAGTTTTCCCAACTGAAATGAACATAGGTCATTACAATGACGTCAGTATAAATGGAGCGATTAAAAGCAATGCTTTCATATGAAATACGATCAAATGAAAAACCACACATTTTCTCACTTTTAACGAACAGTACTGCGCTGTCGATCTAACAGTCCATGGACATTCTTCGTCTTTTTTCGGCGGTGGTGGGGGGGGGGGGTTGACTTGGAGGCAAATGCTTCCTCCAAGCCAGAGGAGAAAACCCCTCTTCACTGCTAATTTGGAATAAAATGAATGTAGAATTTAATAAAAGTGAAGAGGAAGAAGTTTTTCTTAAGAACCGGCTCTTTTCAGGGTTGAATTTTGAGTTATTTAATGAATTGCGGTGCTATACTTTGGGATATATCTAAATTGTAATGCTAGACCAGGTCATACTACTACTATTACTAAGTGAGCCTAGGCCTTAACTGTGCACACTGCTCATTCAAAATAGCGCGTCAGAGTAGGGATCGAATAGCTGGAATACTATGACGAACCACTGTGTTACGTACCAGCAGTATCAGGAAATGTATGAAGCAGAGCAATGGTATGCTAAAGAAGAACGTTTTCTAACTCCCCAGCTGTGTCCCGCCAATATTCAATCAGGCTGTTATTCTCGGTACGCAGCAGTAATCCCAGCTGTCGTAGTTGAGTCGCAGCATAAGAGACAAAGAAAATCACAACAAACAATGGTCAATGTAATGTTATTGTTGATCAATGTTATGCGCTTTCGATATTGTAGGCCTTCACATTTAGTTTTCTTCCGACTCTGACATACCACTCTTATCATAGTCGGTACGGTAAAATTGAATAAATCATAGATGATTGGAAATTATATTCTCTCTAACTTTTGTTATGTAGTACTTTTCTATAGAACCAATAATATAGGTATTTAAAATTACATTTTAGGCCGCTTTCATTAAACTACAACTTTATCGAAGGTGAATAAAATTGTTTATAGCTTAGACCAGGGCCTCTCAGGGTGCATGCACCAGTTCATTGCGCGGTGCAAGGGGCAAACGACGACTTCGCTTCGTTGACCAGAGTGCAGACCCTCACTCCTCGATTTGGTGCAATAGCACTGTCTGTCACTTTCCCCACGCCTGTCTCGTTCGCTCCACCTGTCTCTCTCTTCATCGCTTGTTCCGTAGCGCTCCAAATCTGAGCCGAGTTGAGTCGAGTTTAGCCGAGCCGAGTGGGACCAATGCACTGTGCACAGAACCTTTGCGCCTCAGTTTGCGTGCGTGAGATTTTGGGCGTATAGAGGGCCTGGTTTAGACAGTAGTTTCTTATTCCCCGACTCTATATGCCGATTTTCATTAAATTCTGTTAACCCATTTTCTAGTGGCTCGGCGTTAATATAGACTTAGGAACAAAACCACAAATTCATGAACATCTGTGTTATCATAGCTGGTACGGTAAAAATCTATAAGACATAAATGATCGGAAATTTAATTCTATATAACTTAGTTGTATGGTTTTTACCGATAGGATCACTAATAATATAAATATTTGAGAATTAAATTTCAGGCCTTTCCCTAAACTACCATTTAACTCAGCGTGAATAAAATGATTTATAACCTAGATTGTAGTGGCTCATCCCCCAACTTTAAACACATATTTTCATTAAAATCTCTTGAACCGTTTTCTCGTGATGCGTGTACATACATAAATACATACTGAACCCTTGGAGGTCTTGGACACAAAGGTCATGGGTTCAAGACAGACAGACAGACAGACAGACAGACAGACAGACAGACAGACAGACAGACAGACAGACAGACAGACAGACAGACAGACAGACAGACAGACAGACAGAAATTACGAAAAGGTAAAATGCGCATTTCCTTGTTACTGTCGACATGGCCGATACAGAATTACCCTTCTTTCCAAATTCTAAGCAGTGTACAGACAAACCTCTTATTTTATATATATAGATATACACTGACTGAGCAAATGTCATGGGATAGCGGAGCACTGATGAGCAGGTGTGTTGTCTGGTCATCACACGCCTCCTGTGCCAGCGGCAGTTGTATAGGAGACCTTGTGAGCAGTGACTGTGCATATGACAGGTGTATCATGGAACGTCGTCGTGAGCTGACACCGTTCGAACGGGGTATGGTGGTCGGTGCCCGACGGATGGGAAGTGCGGTAATTCAGCTTCACACGATCAACCGTGTTCAGGGTGTATCGTGAATGGTTGAATGCGGGTGTCACCGTCCACAACAGACGATCGACCGGCCGTCCAGCCACCCTCGATGACCTTGACCGGCGACATCTGAGACGGATTGTCAATAGTGACAGACGGGCAACCGTGGAACAAATCACGGCTCAATTCAACATAGGCTGTGCTAGACACGTCTCCCAGTGGACAATCCGTAGGAACATGGGTTCTACGGGGTATGGGAGCCGGCGTCGCACACGGGTGCCACTGTTAACCCAACGCCATCGGGCACAACGACGCGCATTTGTCGCCAGTCACCAGGGATGGACACTGGAACAATGGGGTAACGTGATATGGTCGGACGAATCACGATTTCAACTGCTCCATGCCGATGGGAGGCACCGTTTATGGGGAAGACCGCATGAAGCGATGGATCCCGCCTGCCTCGAAGGTGTGGTCCAGGGCGCTGGTGTCTCTGTTATGGTCTGGGGTGCATTTTGCTGGTATGGAATGGGCCCCCTAGTTGTTCTGGAAGAGACTTTGAATGGTACGCTTTATGTTGAGCTGCTCGCAGAACATCTCCACCCATTTTTGGTCTTCCAGCGCCCAGACGGTTCTGCGGTGTTTCAAGATGATAACGCGCCGCCACGTCGCTCCGATGTCGCCCGGGAATGGTTCCAGGAACATGCAGCGGAGGCCCAACGACTGCCATGGCCACCCAGGAGCCCCGATATGAACCCTATCGAGCATATCTGGGATGTCCTGGAACGCAGGCTCCGTGCCATGGATCCTGCAGCCACGAACAGACCGGCAATGGCGGCCGCTCTGCAAACAATTTGGTGTTAGCTGCGTCCAGAGGATTACCAGGGACTTGCCGACTCACTTCCACGGCGCCTCACTGTAGTTCGCAGGGCCAGAGGAGGCCCCACACGCTATTAGGTGACTATCCCATGACATTTGTTAAGTCAGTGTAGAGCTCTATTCCCCAGTGATATTGAGAAAACAAGAAGGTTTTAACAGATGAAATTGGCACCTGGTAGGCATATATGTTGTTAACTCTAATTTACAAGAAACATAAAATGAACCTCTCATGACCACGATTTATGTACTTCTTAAAGAAAACTATGTTTCCTTCAGTGAAGTAATTGCACCACAGTCGCCCTGTTGATGCACACAGCTCCATAATATATTGGCTGAGTTCGAATTACGCCCCTCCCTCTCTCGCCTTCCATAGTGATAATCTATATGAGAACTTTTGAAAGGCTGAACTATTACTAGTAATACGTTTTCATTCTGTAACCTAATGATGAAGCTTCTCCTTATGCCAGGTATGTGTTGTGGCGATTTGGGTGGGGAGATGGGTGAGGAGGGAGCTTTTGTGGTCTGTAAAAGAAACTGTTCTGGCATTCGTTTTAGTCAGGAGAACGAAAAACCATTCTCAGGACAGCTGACGGTGGAACCAGCCTACCACCTCCCGAATGCAGAGCTGTAAAGCCGTGGTAAAGACGTGGTCACCGTTAGTTGAAGACACTCTGTTAGGTAATGTAACGGTTTTCGGAGGGTAGAAAATGGCACCAGATAATGGTTAAAGGAACGAAAATTTGTTGACTACCATCTATATATATAAAATAAGAGTTTTGTCTGTACATTGCTCAGAATTTGAAAAGAATGGTATTTCTGTATCAATCATGTCCACAGTAACAAGAAAATGCAGTTTTTACTTTTCCGTAGTTTCTGTCTGTCTGTCTGTCTGTCTGTCTGTCTGTCTGTCTGTCTGTCTGTCTGTCTGTCTGTCTGTCTGTCTGTCTGTCTGTATGTATGTATGTATGTATGTATGTATGTATGTATGTACACGCATCACGAGAAAACGACTGAAGATAATTTAATAAAAATCGGTATGTAGAGTCGGGGGGTGAGACGCTAAAATCTAGGCTATAAATTATTTTATTAACGCTGAGTGAAATGGTAGTTCAGGGGAAGTTACATAGAATTCATTTTCTGATCATTTATGTCTTATGCATTTTTATCGTACCGGCTATGATAACAGAGATATTCATGAATTTGGATTTTTGTTGCTAAGTCCATATCAACCCCGAACCCCGACAAAATGGGTAAACATAATTTAATGAAAATCGGTATATAGAGTCGGGGAATAAGAAACTACAGTTTAAACTATAAACAATGTTATTCACCCTGGGTGAAATGGTATTTTAGGGGAAGGCACCTGAAATTTAATTTTTAAATACCTGTGTTCTTGGTCCTATGGAAATGTACTACATAACAAAAGTTATAGAGAATATAATTTCCGCTCATTTATGTTTTATTCAGTTTTACCGTACCGACTATGATAAGAGTGGTATTTCAGAACCAGAAGACAATTAATAATGTGAAGGCCTACAATTGAGAACATTTATTACTAACTAACTAACAGGGTGTGGGGTAATAAGCTTACTTTTGACAACATACCATATAAGTTATGGGAAAAGGAGATTGGCGTTCGGTTTCCCCATTAATTTTGAGGTTAAGATATTTTACTGTCAATGAAATGAAACTCTGAATTCGTTTGATAGAACAATATATATATTCTTTAAATAATATATCAAAAAATAGTGAGTCTTGTTGCGATAAAACCGATGAGAATATGAAATTATAACATTGCAACTGACAGAAACTAGGCATGAATTTGAATTCTTCTTGACCGGACATTTAACAATTTATACGAAATATTTCCCTCACTGATTCACTTGACTGTACCTTTAACACTTTGAGTGTAATTACGACGTAATCCATTGCTCTGGTGTTTACTGTAGATGTGTCACGCCTAACGTGGTGATACATCCTTGAGACTGCTTCTTCTCCATATCATCTGACTTCTTTGTAAGTCAATATGGTATGACCTCTTGGTAGGTCCAGGGTTGCCCTCTCTGACTCCTTGGTAAGCCTTGCGTCCGCGTCTTCCACTAAGTGACGGACCAACCATTTGGTCTCACTCTCTCAATGACCAATAATGGCTCACTGAGTCTTCACCATCTCTCGTTCACACTGGTTGGCTGACCACTTAAGGCCTCTTGATCTAGTAGACTACTTCACTGTACTGCATCCGTATAAGTAATGACTGACGCTACAATATGGAGCTACCTTATATAGACGTTGGTTGACACAACTACGTAATCTCCAGAAATAACAATGACATACTCCCACCTACGCGACAGATATTACATCCAGTGGTGAAATAGCCCGGAGGCTGACTCTCTGAGCGCATATTCTAAATAAAAACGATGACGTAGCCATAACTTGGCAATGACTTGGCAGAATCGCCAGTGGTGTCGCAATATAACAACGTCACTTCCAATCTCTGATATATACAACAATTCTCACTGTACAGGTATTGAGTGTTATACTACACATACGTATATATGTATACATCTAAGTGCAATCTTGCAAGCAACAGGCAATTGCAAAATTGAATAAAACGGATAATTACAATAATAGTACAATATCACAGATAACATAATAATAATACTGACATAATAATAATAATAATAATAATAATAATAATAATAATAATAATAATAATAATAATAATAATAATAATAATAATAATAATACAGATAAAATCATACAATAATAAAAATACAGATATCATCTTGTAACGGGATTTGAACCGTTACAATTCGCCTTCCTCATAAATAAATCGAAGAACAAAGAATCGATTGATTTATGAACAAAATTATATATATATAACACTGACACATATAAACACTTTAAATGAATATACAACAATAATTTTCTTTTTCAGCATCCATACATTTTATAATACATCACATATGAGAATTTTTCTCGCACATTGCCATCGTAGATAACTGTTCAGTGTCCCATTCTCATACAATTCACAAGAGCATAGCCCTTAATTTAACACACACAAATAATTTTCAATCAATATACAACATTCTTCTCCTTTTTTTTTAACATATCAAAATATTTTGTGAAAATTCACTTATATGAGAACTTTTCTCGCATATTGTTATCGTAGATAACTGTCCAATGTCCTGTTCTCCGTTTATTTGTCACACAGTACATGACAATGTAGCACTTATTCTTCCAATACACCAATACGACACTTGGTTCACACGCAAATCGCAGATGTTAGTTTTATTTTGCCAGTTTCTTACAAAAATTAATCATCTTAATCTTATCTGAACAAATCTCACGTGAAATACTTCTTTACATATATAATACTACAAATACCGACAATATCCCCTTCCTGATCTTTATAAGAATATGCACACTTCCCGATACGGTTCACAATTGTGAAATACCCCTGATACAAAAGAAAGAATTTAGACATATTTCCCGCCTCTGCAGATGATGAAATGGAACTCTGAGTAGCACTCTGTCACTCAAACTGAATCAATTTTGCCCTTGTAAACTTACATATCTCAGAAAATCACATCCTTCTTGGCAACAATAATTAAAGGATCAATACTATGGCTACAAGATGGTTCAATTATTCCGTAATCCAGCATAATGTTCATTTGTTCTAAGACTTCACTAGCATTTTTAAGTTGAATGGGGTACTTACCTCCCACAAACGATCTATGGTCATTTACTACAAACTTATGTTCATATACGTGTTCTTCCTCACTTACCACTAAATACATCTCGATGCTTACCTAACATCGAACACAATAAATTACTCCTCCTGTAATTCACTCAAATTACCTCACGTCACTGCCTCATACCGACTATCCCTCGGATACTGGTCGTACAGGCACGTAACACACCCAACAAAACATTTCCTCTCACTAGGAACAACTTCACTTACCTCTCATATATTTCAAAGAACACACGTCACCAACACACTTACTTCAGACCATCATAATTAACACGTACTTCTTTGCTAGTTTCCCCATAGAACAAACACACACTACCTAAATTAAAGTCTACTCTACTTCCATGATTTGCAACCAAGTCAGCTCCTAAAACAACTGAATACGCAAGTTTTGGTACCACAAGGCATGGCTGAAACTTACAATTATCTTCAATTATGATTGGTACCGCTATCCTCTTATTTACTCACTTTGACTTACCCAACGGCTGTTATAAAATAGTACCTTCTTCACATCACAATTTCCATCATTGGAGTTACTACCTCACTACTTACATCACATTCTCGGCATTACAAGTACTTACATTACTTAACAGAATACTTCTTACGTCTAGCTTACTACTACTATTAATTACTTCATTATCTACGACTACGTCATTACTTAAATATCTCACTTAACATTACTTAGGTCACAATCACACTACTCTTAACTCTACTTTCACTACATAACTACTTATACTAAATACCTGTTCATCTACTACCTTCAGCCTGTCCACAGAACTTACCCGATTCCCTGTGAATCTGAAATACTCTGACTCGATAACGACACCTGGATAACATTCATATTCGGCTTATCATTATTCCTCTGATAACTCAAATCCGTACGCCTCCCATCTTCCGATTCTCTCTGGTTACTCCTCTGATCCTCTCTCTCATAACTTAAATACATACGCCTCCCATCTTCCGATTCTCTCTGATTACTCTTCTGACCTTCTCTCTCATAACTCAAATACATACGCCTCCCATCTTCCGATTCTCTCTGGTTACTCATCTGACCACTATCACCATCAACACAACTATTAATCCTCTGCGGATCATGATCACTACCTCTCCTCTGATACACGGCTAACATTTTTCCCCCTCTCTCTACTATACTACTTTTACCAGACATCATGCGCTCTCTCTCTCGCCCCTGTAAACATTCTTCCCAAAGCCTGTCAATGAACACTTTAAACTCTCCTAAATTAGACCTATTATCCCAGTACACTCGAAGCCATATTCTACTTTCACCGACAAACACATTAGACAAAATCTCCAACACGTATTCCCATTCAATAACATTATTCCTCAACTTACTTGCAAATCTTTTCTCGACTACTTTTACAAATTCTGTAGTACCGAACTGTTTTCCAGAAAACTTGGTTAAATCACGATCCCTACTGAACAAACCACTCGCTATTACCACTTCTCTCGCCATCTCACCTGTACCTTCTTGCCGTATTACTTCCTGGCAACTCAAAATTTCTTCTTCTTCTTCTTCTTCCGCTGCTCTCTCAGAATTCTCTTCCACTATTCTCACGTCTTCCTGCAATTCTTCCTCTCTCTCTCTCTCACCTGCTGTGATAGCATTTCCTGTTCGTTCCGTAGTTCAGTGACCTCCACAAGTTTGCTTTCAATTTGTTCAATTCTACTAATCTGTTCCCCCGTATCTTCCCGAACTGTATTGCAAATCTTGTCCAGTCTTTCCTCGACTACCTCATAAATTTCGTCCCGATTACTAGAAATTTTATTACTTAACAGTACGATCTTGTTACTGTCCTCTGTACATATTTCTTTGACTTGCTCGGTCTGAATATGAAGACTGCTCCGATTCAACTTCATTTCACTTTCTCTACGGTCAACACACTCTTTGTTTAACTTATTTTCTAACTTGCATATTTGACTAGTTACCTCCACTATCTTAGTATCTATTTTATAATTTAGTGATTCACTTAGAGCATCTATTTTCTCATTGGTCACATTAAAATTTTCTTTATTACTGCCAATTAATTCTTCCATTTGTTTCTTATTATTTTCATTATTATTACTAATTAATTCTTTTATCTCTTTCATCTCTTTCTTATTATTTTCACTACTAGTATCAATCATTTTCTTACAGTTTTCATTATTAGTACTAATTAATTCTTTTATCTCTTTATTATTTTCACTACTACTACTACTAAAAAATTCTTTCATCTCTTTCTTATTATTTTCACTACTTGTATTTATTTGTTTCTTGAGCCCGGTCATTTGGGCCAACAGCAAATTTAGAATATCTTGGTTCATCCCCCCCACGATTTCCTTTTGAGTTTCAGTGTGCTTCTCAATTTCTGCACTTTCCTGAAATTCCTCAGAATTTTCCATCGTATTCACCTGCTCCCTACTCTGAATTTCACCTTGGATGCCCGCAGAAGCAATGACCTCGTCGTCACATGACTTGTTATTGCCTTCCTTGTCCATCTTTGGTTCACTAGTGATAGTACGCGATCTCAAATTAATTTCCCTCTTCAAATCCCTTGACATATCCCCAAAATACAAATATATATCACAAAATTACACTCTTGACATTTACCGGTAATAATTCCGTTAGCTTAAATGTGCATATTCTTCCCAAATGAACCTATGATATGCTGTCATTCAGACCAAATTCTGAATTTATTCGTGCACCACGTTGCGGAGCCACATTGAGAACATTTATTACTAACTAACTAACAGGGTGTGGGGTAATAAGCTTACTTTTGACAACATACCATATAAGTTCTGGGAAAAGGAGATTGGCGTTCGGTTTCCCCATTAATTTTGAGGTTAAGATATTTTACTGTCAATGAAATGAAACTCTGAATTCGTTTGATAGAACAATATATATATTCTTTAAATAATATATCAAAAAATAGTGAGTCTTGTTGCGATAAAACCGATGAGAATATGAAATTATGACATTGCAACTGACAGAAACTAGGCATGAATTTGAATTCTTCTTGACCGGACATTTAACAATTTATACGAAATATTTCCCTCACTGATTCACTTGACTGTACCTTTAACACTTTGAGTGTAATTACGACGTAATCCATTGCTCTGGTGTTTACTGTAGATGTGTCACGCCTAACGTGGTGATACATCCTTGAGACTGCTTCTTCTCCATATCATCTGACTTCTTTGTAAGTCAATATGGTATGACCTCTTGGTAGGTCCAGGGTTGCCCTCTCTGACTCCTTGGTAAGCCTTGCGTCCGCGTCTTCCACTAAGTGACGGACCAACCATTTGGTCTCACTCTCTCAATGACCAATAATGGCTCACTGAGTCTTCACCATCTCTCGTTCACACTGGTTGGCTGACCACTTAAGGCCTCTTGATCTAGTAGACTACTTCACTGTACTGCATCCGTATAAGTAATGACTGACGCTACAATATGGAGCTACCTTATATAGACGTTGGTTGACACAACTACGTAATCTCCAGAAATAACAATGACATACTCCCACCTACGCGACAGATATTACATCCAGTGGTGAAATAGCCCGGAGGCTGACTCTCTGAGCGCATATTCTAAATAAAAACGATGACGTAGCCATAACTTGGCAATGACTTGGCAGAATCGCCAGTGGTGTCGCAATATAACAACGTCACTTCCAATCTCTGATATATACAACAATTCTCACTGTACAGGTATTGAGTGTTATACTACACATACGTATATATGTATACATCTAAGTGCAATCTTGCAAGCAACAGGCAATTGCAAA
Source organism: Anabrus simplex (assembly GCF_040414725.1). NCBI lineage: Eukaryota > Metazoa > Arthropoda > Insecta > Orthoptera > Tettigoniidae > Anabrus > Anabrus simplex. The sequence goes on along the minus strand of NC_090265.1, from coordinate 1,326,424,718 downwards.
ATTGAATAAAACGGATAATTACAATAATAGTACAATATCACAGATAACATAATAATAATACTGACATAATAATAATAATAATAATAATAATAATAATAATAATAATAATAATAATAATAATAATAATACAGATAAAATCATACAATAATAAAAATACAGATATCATCTTGTAACGGGATTTGAACCGTTACACAATATCGAAAGTGCGTAACATTGATCAACGATAACATTGCACTGACCGTTGTTTGTTGTAATGTTCTTTGTCTCTTATGCTGACATTCAACTCCGATAGATGGGATTACTGCCGCGTACCAAGTATAACAGCCTAACTGAATATTGGCGGGAAATAGCTGAGGAGTTGAATAACTTTCTTCTTTAGCATGCCAATCCTCTGGTTCATACATTTTCTGATACTGCTGGCACGTAACACATGGTTCATCATAGTATGCCAGCTATTCGATACCTACTCTGACGCGCTGTTTTGAATGAGCAGTGTGCGCACTTAAGTCAGAGGCTCAGTTAGTAGTAGTAGTATGAACTGGTCTGGAATTACAATTTAGCCCTATTCCAAATTATAGTACCAGAATTCACTAAATAACTCAAAATTCAACCTTGAAACGAGCCGCGTCTTAGGAAAAAATTCTTCCTCTTCACTTTCATTAAATCTACATTAATTTTATTCCAAATTAGCAGCGAAGATGTGGTTTATTCTCTGGCTTGGAGGAAAAATTGCCTGCACGTCAGATAGTTCTTTCCCCCGCCAGTGTAGTGAATTGAGATGATCCGACTCATCGGGTACTCCCAGGAAGTCGATAAGTAAACGGGCATAGTTTTTGCCCTGGGACTACCCAATATTTGAACACCCCCCCCCCCCCCGCCACCGAAAATAGGACAGTCTGCGTCTTGGTCATTCCAGCTCTGTGGCTTTGGACTGTTAGTTCGGCAGCATAGTACTGTTCGTTAAAAGTGAAAAAATGTGTGGTTTTTCATTTGATCGAGTATTTCATATGAAGGCATTGCTTTTAATCGCGCCATTCCTACCGACGTCATTGTAATGACCCATGTTCATTTCAGTTGGGAAAACCACTAATAGAGTCTTTCTGAGAATCTATAAAGGTAGGCGGAGAGTGAGTGTCTGCCATTATAATGAAAACTCCCCAACCTGATTGCACTGACAGTAGGTAAGTCTTGATATGAGAAAGGACGTTGGTGACTTGCCCGTCGTGCTTCTAGGGCAACGTTAAAAGCTATGCAGCTTAATACAATCTTGCTCACAACGTTTATCCTACCTAACCTAGAAATCTGTATAAAATTTAGAATTCCGTAGTGAAGCACGGGTACATCAGCAAGTATTTTAATAAAAATCAATGTAAAATGAATTAATCATCTTCATACTTTTAGTGCATGCAACGTTAATACCTGCATCTATAAGTATTAGTTTTGGGGAGCGACATCCAACACATTTTGGTTGTGTATTCTTCATTGTAAGTATTTCCCTGGCAGAGACATGATTCAGACAAGATAAAATTTCACATGCTCTGTTCTTTATAAAAATGTTACACATTACAACATTACCAACATCTTCTGTCATAAAACTAAACTAAGCCTATTGCCTGCTTTGAAGTTTTCGCGTATAGAGTGTGATAACTAAGAAATGATAGTTCATGCATCGTTGTAGGTGATTGTCAACGAGCACGTACTGCATCGTATTCCTTCGTTGTGGACGATTGTCAACGAGCACGTACTGCATCGTATTCCTTCGTTGTAGGTGATTGTCAACGAGCACGTACTGCATCGTATTCCTTCGTTGTAGGTGGTTGTCAACGAGCACGTACTGCATCGTATTCCTTCGTTGTAGGTGGTTGTCAACGAGCACGTACTGCATCGTATTCCTTCGTTGTAGGTGGTTGTCAACGAGCACGTACTGCATCGTCTTCCTTCGTTGTGGGTGATTGTCAACAAGCACGTACTGCATCGTATTCCTTCGTTGTAGGTGGTTGTCAACGAGCACGTACTGTATCGTATTCCTTCGTTGTAGGTGTTTGTCAACGAGCACGTACTGCATCGTATTCCTTCGTTGAAGGTGATTGTCAACGAGCACGTACTGCATCGTATTCCTTCGTTGTGGACGATTGTCAACGAGCACGTACTGCATCGTATTCCTTCGTTGTAGGTGATTGTCAACGAGTACGTACTGCGTCGCATTCCTTCGTTGTAGGTGGTTGTCAACGAGTACGTACTGCGTCGTATTCCTTCGTTGTGGGTGATTGTCAACGAGCACGTACTGCATCGTATTCCTTCGTTGTAGGTGGTTGTCAACAAGTACGTACTGCGTCGTATTCCTTCGTTGTGGGTGGTTGTCAACGAGTACGTACTGCATCGTATTCCTTCGTTGTGGGTGATTGTCAACGAGCACGTACTGCATCGTATTCCTTCGTTGTAGGTGGTTGTCAACGAGCACGTACTGCATCGTATTCCTTCGTTGTGGGTGATTGTCAACAAGCACGTACTGCATCGTATTCCTTCGTTGTGGGTGATTGTCAACGAGCACGTACTGCATCGTATTCCTTCGTTGTGGGTGATTGTCAACGAGCACGTACTGCATCGTATTCCTTCGTTGTGGGTGATTGTCAACGAGCACGTACTGCATCGTATTCCTTCGTTGTGGGTGATTGTCAACGAGCACGTACTGCATCGTATTCCTTCGTTGTGGGTGATTGTCAACGAGCACGTACTGCATCGTATTCCTTCGTTGTAGGTGGTTGTCAACGAGCACGTACTGCATCGTATTTCTTCGTTGTATGTGGTTGTCAACGAGCACGTACTGCATCGTATTCCTTCGTTGTGGGTGATTGTCAACGAGCACGTACTTCATCGTATTCCTTCGTTGTGGGTGATTGTCAACGAGCACGTACTGCATCGTATTCCTTCGTTGTGGGTGATTGTCAACGAGCACGTACTGCATCGTATTCCTTCGTTGTGGGTGATTGTCAACGAGCACGTACTGCATCGTATTCCTTCGTTGTAGGTGGTTGTCAACGAGCACGTACTGCATCGTATTCCTTCGTTGAAGCGGAGTTGTATTCGCAAAGCAATCAGTCCCGGCCAGCGAGCACAGAATAAGATAGATCACATTATCAATGCGCTCTCAGAGTTGAATACAACGGACAAGCGTGGCCACCACATTACTTGGGTAAAAACATTAAAGACCCGTTCTTGTCTATATAATTGATCAATGTGCGATGTTTGATGTTTATATGAACTTCCCGCATTATGTCCTAAGTTTAATGAAATGTTAAAATGAGTTGCAAAAAAGGAAGGAATGCACTTAAGAAATAAAATAAGTAATCTACCCCTTTCAGACCGTGTACGCAGAATTGTGCGGGTTCGTATTTTATTTATCTCTGAGCTTATTTGATGTTTTCTTGACGCTAGACCGGACTGCAGTGCTTGTGCGGTACACGTAGCATGTACTTCAGTTATTTTTATTTAGGCACCAGGGGGCAGGAAGGAGAGTTTAAAAATACAGTTCATCGGCAAGATGGCGGGAAGCAGTAGTGTCTAAAATAAGTATTTTTTTATTGCATTCATATTAATCTAGAAGCTGTACTGAATATCAGAATATAATCAATGAAGTGTGTAAATTGTTTAGATAACGTAAATTGTGAACTTACAACATCGTACGTGATACCAATAGGTTTTGAATGTTGATACGCACAAGTGTGCGGGCTAGGTTTCCCTGCAGGCAATGCACGCAAGAGTGCTGGGTGCTGCCACCAAAAGACTGTGAAGGCAGAACTCGTACTCTGCGTGAGAAATGTAATGTATAAGATTTTAATTGTTTAAAATACAGTGTTCCACACTGCAAAATAGAACATTTGATCATGTACATGTGTATATTCACATGTACTGATACACATGTACTGAGCTGAATTTACTATTTTTTGTAAGTAGTGAATCAAGTCCTGACACGCACAATTGTGTGGGTGCTTTTTCTTAGATGTTAAATTTTATTTTGTAAAATAAACTAAAAATGTATCTATTTAAGAGCATTTTAGTCAGTTTTTGACGTACAAACAAAAATTCACACCGCCAGTTTTCTTTCAGATCTGAAAGTGCTATAGAAAATGACAGCAAATTGAGAATGAAAACCAAATTAGCTGCACAGGTTTTGAATCACTTCAAAGAGCTTCAAACGTTCGTGTCACCAATATTTTATATCCAGGCTATTCCCAAATCTTGTTTTCAGACAGGTTTAAATCATTCTACTCTATGGCCCATAGTTAAGATCTTTGAACAAACAAGGAATGTAAGAGCTGTAGATCCGCACTACAGTGAAGGTCTTCGAAAACTCTGCAATTGAGAACTTGGCCAAAATGACATTATCGAGGCTCCCTGAAACTACTCGCAGATTTCAAAATATTTACTACAAGATTGATTTCGTTTTCTTCGAATACAAAGATTTTTGTCGGAAGTACCTATTTTATGCCCAACAAGCGAACAAGTTAGCGTCACCAGACAACATGTTCTAAACATTTTGAGAGGTGGCAGATTATAGTATAGAGCAGGGACTGCAAACCTTTTTCGACTAGCATGTCAATTAAGGTCTTGGTTATTACTCTTTACCGTCTCGTGTGCCACTGGTTATTTTCCTTTAAAATCACTATGGAACTCCCTCATTTGATTTCATTTAGACATTAGATTGCATTACATGCGAGTATAAATCCATTCGAGTGAATGTTTCATGATTTTATTTTGCAAACATCACTGAAAAAATTAAAATATGAATTGTGACATACTTCTTTATTAAAATGTAATTTTAAACTCTGCCATGTTGGTAGAATTTCGACGTTTGTGTTACATTTTATAAACATTAAAATATGCTAGTGCGGTGTGCCACAGAAGTTGTGTTGGCGTGGCACCTACGGGCATGCGTGTGATAAGTTCGCCTTCCCTGGTACAGACTATACTCAATTTATCAAATTATCCGAGTATACTCTACTAGTACGTAAGCCTGTTTTTGACAGTCAAAAATTCTATCTAAGAAGTACGGTAACCGGAAATTTTAAATATTTAATATACAACCTGTGACAATAAAGTTAGGTGATTGAAGTCAGAACGGTCGATCCGGCAACACTGGCGACACACAACGCTGCACCTGCGTAGCAGCAGGTTTTGACCACCTGCTCCCTACGTGTGTGTGTGTGTGTGTGTGTGTATGTGTGTGTGTGTGTGTGCCGTGTAAGACCTGTTTGAGACAGTGCATATTTATTGCGTTGGTTCTGAACGGCAAACAGGGACATGAACGACCAAAAGGTCAATATACAGTTTTGTTTTAAGCTTGGCAAGGCACCGAAAGAAACACATACGATGCTGGTACGTGTTTATGAAGATCAAGCACTGTCCTTGAAGTGTGTGTGCGAGTGGTTCGCCCGTTTTCAAAAAGGCCGGGAAAGTGTTTCTGAAAACCCCCGTAGCGGAAGACCATCACCGCCGTCAGTGACGAAAACATTGAGAAGGTAAGGACATTAATCACGAACGATCGGCGATTAACTGTGCGCATAATAGCGGATGAACTGCGGATTAACTGTGAATCTGTGCGATAAATCGTTACCCAGAAGTTAGGGAAGAGGAAAACGTGTTCTTGCCTTGTGTCACATCACTTGACTGATGATCAGAAGCAGGCACGTTTAGAGGCTTCATGGGATTTTGTCGAAACGGCGGATGCAATACCAAATTTCTTGAACTGAATTGTCACTGAGGATGAAAGCTGGTGTCTCAGGTACGACCCTGAAACGAAACGGCAACGCATGGAATGGCGTTCTCCGGATTCCCCTCGTCGGAAAAAGGTCAGAGTCGTAAAGTCACACATCAAAACGATGCTCATCACCTTTTTCGATATTCCAGGCGTTGTCCACAAGGAATTTCTACCTGAGGGAACGATGTTGAATGCTGCACGGTACATTGAAATTTTGACCGTTTTCATGAAACGTCTACACAGGGTACGACCCCAGTACTCACAACAATGTTCATGGTTTTTGTCCATCAAAACACTCGCCCACACACAGCCAATATCGTCAAACAGTTCATGGCAAAAAAGGGGTTGGTGCAACTTGAATATCCCCCATTCGCCAGATCTCAATCCTTCAGACTTCTTCCTATTCCCACGACTCAAACTCGCTTTGGAAGGAAAGAGATTTGATGATGTTCCTAACATGCAACGAAACGTGACCAGGATTTTGAACACCATCCCAAAGGAAGCCTTCTTGCAAAGTTTCCAGGACATGTATCGCCGATCTCAGCTGTGGATAGTTATGGGAGGGGACTATTTCGAAGGACAGTAAGGTCACTGTCGTGCATTGTTCATCTATGTTGATAGTACAGGACTCTTCGCCGAAATTAATTGTCATATGTTGCACTTTATGAATAAAAGTTACACTTCCCAGATTTTACACTCGGTTTCAATGAAATCAGAACAGGTACCGGTACTAAAGTATTTCCTTACAAACCATATTGAGTGAGGTTTAGATTGGAGTTGTACTTGACGACTGTATACATATTTTACCACTCCTGGATATACAAATGATAAAGGCAAGAAAAATAGAACACTGTATACCAAGGACAACTCCCATGCACCTGACAAAGAAAAATTCTACTTTTCTCATGTGACACCCTCGCAAATTAAACAAGCCATATTTGGAATAAAATCAAAGTCCAAAGCGAGAGACAACATAGAAGTTATTAAGGCAATAATTGACATAATTTTACCTACTATAACTCACTAATGACTGGCAAGTATCCTTCTTTATGGACAGCTGCCGTTGTAGTCCCACTCGTTACAACATCGCCACGTGAAAACGTAAGTGACTACCGACCAGTGAGTATATTATCAGCGCCTTCAAAACCCCTAAAATACATTGCACGCCAAGAAGTTTCCAAATACTTGCAAACGCACGATATTTTTGACGAACGCCAGTCCGATTTTCGACGTAACCTGCTAGTACAGCATTATTTAAAGTTACAGATGACATTCACAGTGTGATGGAAGAAAGACAAGTTACAATCCTAGCTCTTCTTGACTTCTCGAAGCCTTGTGACTCAGTTCATATAGATATACTCGAAGCTATTTAAGCTCCATTTTTTGGACAGTCTTCAGAGCATAAACGCATACCTCCTCGGTCATCAGCAGAGTGTAAGAAATAATAGTAATGAATATTCATCCTGGCGATCCGTAGACATTGGTGTCCCACAGGGGTATGTTCTTGAACTGCTTCTATTTTCCCTCTACATCAACGATATTACGTCATTAGTTAACAGCTGCACACACCCAATCTACGCTGATGATACCGGATTGACCATGCTAGTTGGCCGTGCGGTTAGGGTCGCACAGCTGTGAGCTTGCACCAGGGAGATAGTGGATTCATACGCCCGCTGTCGGCAGCTCTGAAGATGTTTTTCCGTGGTTTCCCATTTTCACATCAGGCAAATGCTGGGGATGTACCTCAATGAAGGCCTGGCTGCTTCCTTCTCACTCCTAGCCCTTTCCTATTCTATCGTCGCCATAAAACCTATCTGTGTCGGTGCGACGTAAAGCAAATAAATAAAAACAGACATCCGATTGTATTTGCACAGTGAACCGGAAAGACTAAAGGATGAAATTAAACATTTCAATAGGGTCTTACAAGAAATTTGTAACTGGACTGACACGAATGGTGTCAGATTATATCACGTTAAATCTCAAGCTATAATAATTTCTCACACTCGAGTTCATTCAAAAATCATAAGGAAATTTAGTTTACCAAAATTCTATCAATAAAATTCATCAATTGATTTCAGTGAATCAGTCAAAGATCTCGGTGTTATCATAGACGAACATCTTTCATGGATGCGTCACGTTATCAGCGTCGACAGTAGAAAATTTGCTACACTTACCTAGAAGTTTCCGCAACATATTTTCTCGAGCAATAGAAGAAGGTCTCATAATAATGTTATTTGTTTTACGTCCCACTAACTACTTTTTACGGTCTTCGGAGACGCCGAGGTGCCGGAATTTAGTCCCGCAGGAGTTCTTTTAGGTGCCAGTAAATCTACCGACACGGGGCTGTCGTATTTGAGCACCTTCAAATACCACCGGACTGAGCCAGGATCGAACCTGCCAAGTTGGGGTTAGAAGGCCAGCGCCTTAACCGCCTGAGCCACTCAGCCCGGCAAAAGAATGTCTCATTTGCCCGCTAGTATTACCTCATTTCGACTACTGTGACACCGTGTACAACGACCTGACTGCTGACAAATTGCAACGCATGCAAAACGCATGTGTTCACTATGTATGTGACCTAGGCCTACGTTACTATGGCCATGTTGCACTTGTCTACATGAACTTGATTAGCTAAAACTCAAACCGTACCGTATTCTTCATGCTTTATACTTTCTTCAACGAATATTCTCCTCATGCTCGTCTCCCCACTTGTAGTCAATTTCACCACTTCTCATCCAATCACAATTTCGGTACACAGTCAAAGTCTGATACACACTTATCTATACCCCATCATCGCACCACAAGATACACAAACTCATTTGTTATTTCTTTGGAACGACATTGGAATACGTTACTTGTCCCTGTCAGAGAGACCTCATCTGCCATTTTTCAGCCAACTCTGTCACCGATACCTTCTAGGTAATAGATGGAGTCCTAAATTATTTTTCGCATGTTATATTAATATTGCAGATTAGCCTTTTTTCATACTATAGGCATTGTGTAATTAAGCTGTTATTATTAAGGATAATAGAAATAAGCTAAGTTAGCATTTTATGAATACCATAGTCACGTCATTATTGTGCAAATAATAATAATCATCATCATCACCATCATTTATTTCTTTTTTATTACTATTCTTTATTATAATATTGTTTAGTAGCTGTAAGATGTTTCAAACGTATAGTTTTTGCTACAGTTGTTTGCCTCTCTAACTCCTTATTTTATCTTTGTCGCTTTTCCTTTTGTTTACATGTTTTATCTTCCTCGTGGAGTCTTAGTTCGTTGGATAGTTATCTCGTTTACAATTTGTTGATAACGCTGGAAATTCATACAACTTTTGACGTTGCTGTCGGTTTAGTAGTTTTCCAATTTTGTTGACTTGCTGTAGGCGGTGGAAGTGAAAGAATTAGTTAGGGATACGTAATAGGAAGCCTGTGAATGGCTCGGGAAAGAAAGAATGAATTAAGAAGAGCAGAAAGACACAGGGTAACACACATAAAGGAAGGAAAGAAGGGAGGTTGGAAGTAAAGGTAGAAACGACAGCAAGAGTCACACAAAATTCAAAAAATAAACCGATAAACGTTCCAGTGATGATTTATTTTAAATTGCGTGTGACTATTACTTGCGGAGTATCCAACCAGGCTGGATTGTGTCTGCTAGATAGAGTTGGAGGTGTGATGGAGGATTATGTTATGCGTGAGTTTCAAAAGTGTTGGGCGCAGAACAAATACAAATACTCAGTTCGCGTTT